>NW_027210829.1:372500-512500 GCF_029030835.1 Brachyistius frenatus | reverse complement strand
TAAACCTATAATGTTCAAGGATATTCTGTCTGTTTCAACCACAGCCCTGCGGTTTTAAAGAGCCAGATTCAGGTCAGACATCCAGTCACTTTACCCACCTAAATCCGGACACAAAATATTTTTGGAAGACCTGATCCTGAACAGAACCTGCATGTAAAAGTTGTACGATTGTACGAGTTGGAATAAAAAAGCATTGTAGCTGCAAGCCACACGAACTTTTCAATGTGGTTAATCAGGAGTGTTCGGCATACATTATTAAAAAAAAAAAAAAAAAAGGCATATAATATTGTGATAATATATACAACGGTCCTAAAAAAATTCATTCTGCGTTGAACGTGTTGATTTAACTCTGTGGTCAGTTTTGTAGTGCCTCTGTCATGAACGGCATTACATTCGTTCTATACAGTAGGTGTATCTGGTGTAGCCTCAGTATCTTACTGTGTAATGAACCTCATTTTAGTTAGCATTTTGTCAAGTTTACATTGCTCTACACCTGTCAGGCCAGCCTTTCAAGTAACTTCACCACAACGCCAAACCACATTTGAGGTTCATGGTTTTGCATAGATCCCAAAACTCTTCACCAACAAAGAGGACCTCAGCTTCATGACACGACCTGTCACCTGCTTCCCATCAGCAAACACTCCTAATTACATTTAATCACAGTGAATTATTTAACCCTGTGGTGGGAGACTGTTTGGTGTAACTGCTGGATTTGTAACTGCTGGTTTACTAACTGCTGTCATGGCTGTCACTGATATGATAGTAAAGTATGTCCGGTGAAATGTTTGATCATTTACATAAAAAGCAACACATCGTATGTGTCACTATTACTCTCAGTAAAATGATTTGTCCGTTTCAGTTTGTGCACAAAGTCACATGATGAAAAATACTGTAATAATGACTGACAAAAGGATCCCGTGTACTCCTGCTGGTAAGTACATTAAAGCCTCTGTTTCTCCTGTATTCTCTCTCTTCTTAAATCATCTCTTCTTCCAAAAAAACATCTACTCATCAAACCTCTCCCAATCATTGTCTTCAACTGCATCTAAGTTTTGTTTTAGTTTTTTTGTATCATCCTTTCCTCCCGTCATGTACCCATCCATCCCTGCAATCCCTCCCTCTGTCGCCTGCTGATGAATAACAGTAAATGTGCTCTCTTTGACCTGATGGGAGATTAGTGTGACATTTAGTAAAGGGCACCACATTAATACACAAAAACACACACTCTGTAACCTCTCTCTCTGTCTCTCTCTCTCTCTCTCACACACACACACACACACACACAACACTGGGCATGCATAACCACTTTCATCTGTTGCTAATGAGGGCACAGTGAAGGACTCGTACACCTTCTGCCATCTCTCCTTCTGTCACTCCTTTCTCTTCCTTGTGTCTACAAACCCAAACATCCCCCACTTCTACACACTTTATGTATGCTTTTTATTTTCATTATCGTTCCCTCAGTTTTGTACCGCTGCATCATTTGGTCTGCCCTGTTGTGATTTCTCCTCATTTTTTGCAGTACCTCTTTTCTTTGCTCTCTATTTTTATATTGCATATTTCTATAGGGGTATGCACATACAGAATTTTGCTTTATATCCTTTGTGCACGTTTGTGTGTTTCGGTGCACAACATATGTATGTATGTATGTATGTATATGTGTGCACCTGGCTCAACATGTGAATTACAGGCCTCTCCTTTGCTCTGCTCCAACTCTCTCTTTTTAAGCTGTAGGAGCACCACAGAACAGAATACTTAATAAGTGGCTTTGCAAATGTTTAATGAGGAAGGAAATAAATGTAACACGTTAGTTAACATTCAAAGATATCCACGATGTGTTTCGGTGAGGATCACTGAATGTAAACTACAAAATTTGTTAACAAAAGAACTCCACCGAAAACTCCACCTTTGATCTAATCTGTTAGATATAAGTACACCAAGTAAAACTCAAACAATCAAATCTGTAAGCCGAAGACAAATCTGAACTGTTACAACTGGGGGTAGCACATTAGTGTGGTGTGTTATAGCCTGGAATTACCAGATCTAAATTCACTCCATGAATAGATGGGTTTGGCCACGCTCCATTGGAGAGTGTTTCCAGTCGTTGCATCCTAATAGGCGTAGACCTCAGGTTTAATTTTTAAACTATTGGAGCAGCTTTTAACCAATCAGCACTGATCACCACATGACATATGTTGTGCACTGAAACTCGCCGAGCTGTAAACACAAGCAGAGCGCAGCACCGTGCTCCGGCTTCCAATACTTGATATTCGTTTGCATTTGTTGTGCTACTGTTGTAGCTCGACCACCACCACCACCATTGGAACTACATTTCGAAACAAATGCTTGACTTCAACATCATCGCACTTAGCCCAGCCCGCTGGACGCTGATTGATCTGCCTTCAAGAGTTGCTAAGCAAGCCTTAACGCAAACAGGGTTTCCAGACAATAATCATAACGAAAATTAAAGCTGCGAGCAATGAGCAGGTAGAGCCGAGTTACAATCAGTCTGGCTACGACTGCTACATTTCAGCTCATTGTGAAAACTGGCTTGAACATGATGCCCTTCCTGGCTCACTGGTCTCCTACACAAGATAACCAACCCGGGGATCGCTGAGAAACATCCCAGGGACTGGCACTGATTTCTGGCTCTCACTTGTGCAACCGCAGTAACTGTACGGACAGTGCCATGTTCAGGATTTGCCAGAACTGCTGTGCTCAGTTCGTGGTGGTTAAATAGTTAGGCCATCCCGGACCGTATCAGTTGAATGGTGGCAGTGTGTTCTGCTTTGCCTGCCTCACCATGTGGTTTGAGTCAGTTTACAACGTATGTCCAAATTAGGGCAGAACAGATAGTCCGTTTGCAAAGCCCAGAGTCATGCAATCAAAGATGGCACATTCAATAGAATGCATAGAAGCTTGTGGTAAAATGAGCCTCAGGGTTGGAGTTGGGCCTCGTTCTCTTCCAGATTGCTAATGCTAAGCATAACATACAGTAGAGGCAGTGTTTACTGAGTGGTTAGCATTATTCTCAGATATAATTTGACTCTATGGAACATTGTTTCTTTCACTGACTTTCAATCTTTTCCTTTTTATCTATTCCTATTCATCCATCTTAATTCTTGTGAACTTCCTCATCTTCCCCCTCGTCTCTGTTTGTGTCTTCCAGTTAAACACTTTCTAGACCATGTGTCCCGCATTCATTCTTTCTTGTCCCTTTCTTTCTCTGTCCCTCCTCCGTATTTTCATCTGTTACACTTTCTTTCTCCACTTCTCTCAGTGTTTCTTGCCCTGTGTCTGTCTGTCTCGCTCCCAGGCGTGGCCCGTGTCAAATTAACAAGAGCTGACAAGGATAATTCCCTGACTCAGTCTGTGGTTTACTCTTCCCCTCTGCTCCTCCCCCTCTTTCACTCCATCCCTCTGTCATCCCCCAGTTCTCTCTTATCCATCCTGCCGTTCAGCCGTGTTTCATGGTCTTTTCATTTCGGCTGCTTCTATCCATCTGTTTTACCCCCTAAGTTTTTCTCCTTTAACTTCCACTGTATTCTCCTCAGTAATCTGTTTATTGCTCTGTCTGGTATTTCATTCATGCCTTCTGTCCGGCATCAGTCCCTCCATCTGTCTTTCTGGGTCTCTGCAGTGTCTGTGTCTGCCTGTTAGCCGATCAATCTGTCTTTCTATTCATCTAAACGTCCCTGTGACTGTCCTCTTGTCTCTCCTTCGCAACCCTTTCAACCCTGCCTCCATCCCACCAAATCTGTGCCAGTCTTAATTAGATTCATCCCATCATTTCCATTCTTTCACTTGATCCTTCCTTCCTCTCTAATTTCCTCTTGTTGTCTTGTTGCCTTTCCCCGTGTGTCATGCATTGTGAACACTTGCACATATTCTGGTGAGGGTCATATTTAGGATATTTACATGAAACTATACATCAACATACACAGATTGTAGAATATTGCCACTTAAAATAAAAAAAAAAAGACAACAAAAATCTACAACAAAGTAAACAAACTTGACAGGGTAGCAAATTATTTTTCATGACCAACAAAAGTGTCTTTCTATGCAGATGACCTGCTGGCCTACATGTGCCCTGCTGATGTCTCCCTGAGTAGGTCAGAGTCTCTACCAGCTCCAGGGCTGCAGCTCTGCAGCCGGGCTAAGCTTTGACATCCTTGGAGGCGGACAAGGGAAAATAAATTCACCTACATGGTTCAATATGGCCTCTCATTATTATTATAATTAGGTTTGTTTGTATGCATCAGTTTAACAAGGGTCACTGAAGACAGAATAGAGAGTTCCCAGGCACCAACACAATCCTTAAGTATTAAATAACCTCTACATATGCATAAAACTCACACTATACTGCATCAAATATGAAAAGAAGTTGATTTCTATTAATACATGTGTCAGCAGAGGCAACTGTTAAATATCTCAATCCCTATTTAGGTAGAACGCTCTAAAAGTGTTGAATGCTGACGCCACGTTCAATAAACAACATGGGAAAGAAACTGTCCGAAATTCCCCTCTTACGGCCCTAATTATACTTTTGCATCCACACGGCACACGCTGCATGCAGACCTGACTCAGACTCCAAGTTTATGACAGAGCAGACCGCATGTGTGGATCACATGCATCGACAAATGTGTGAACACGTCCGTGTATGCAGACATCAAATGTAGTATAAACAGAACCACATGGATGTCTGCTGTCCGTATCCATTTGGTATGAACGGCCAATAACAATTTCACACGACAACATTAAAGTGGGGCCAGGGTGTGGCAACTTTCTACTTTCTCCCCCGAATATCAGAAGAGAAGTAAACGTATCTGATACGTCTTGATTTTAATTTATGAAAGGCCCGTACTTCTATTTTCAGACAAAACTAAACAGTCATTTGTCTTACACAAAAGGAAAAAAAAATCAACAAGCCAAAATCAAGTGGATGATTATATGCACATTTTATTGTGGGGAGATTATTTTTTTTTATAAAAACTCTAAAAAAATTATACGTACTAAAAAACTGAGGGTTAAAATGAATCACATTTGAAATATCTGAAGCAGAGACCGTCTTGCCCTTGACGTCGTAAATTGTGGCTTAAATTTTCTTCTCCCACAGCTACTTTAAGGATTTGTAATATGACGTAATGTCTTAATCCTGAAGTCAAATTTATTATGGACTGGCTGCATATTATCATCCAAAGCATTAAGAACACTAGTACCTTTCCTTACATTGATGACCTTGTCTCTGTCCACAGAGACAATAGAACAGAGAAAAGCCAAAACCACAAAGTAAGATGCAAAAAAAAATCTCTGATAGAAAAAAAAAGAGCCAGAAGGATGGAGAGTGAATGAGAAAGCAATGAGCTCTTTCCATTGTTTCTTTTGTACTTCCTTTCTCCCTGAATTCCACTCAAATCTGTCTCTTTGAATGTTGTGATCATTAAAAAGTGGCTGCAACATTTTTCAATATGTATATAATACTGTAAGATTGATTCTTTTCATAGAATTTCGTGGCATAATTACAAAAAAAATGTGACTTTTGGTAAAAGCGATCATTAGCCTCTCTCTCCAGTCTCTCAACAGTGGGATTCTTGGTGCTAGTGTTACTTAATATTATGTCCAAAATTCCTCTGAACCTGTCTGTTTGATGGTTGCAAGAATATTTTTTGTTCCTTCCTCCATTGCAAGAAATTCTGGAAACTTTAGCAGTTCTGAATTTGGTCATAAAGCGATACCCTCATCCTGTCCTATGTATTAAACAAATATTTATTTTTATATCATGTAAATTAAAGTAATGTAGCTATAGTATATCCAATATTCCTTGGCTCGTGGCCAATCCTCTTGCCAATAGTCTTTTTGTTATGTATTCCAGCGATGTGGTAATGAATTAGTGCTGCTGATGAAGGATGTGTTGCATGTTATCAAGTGTTTCGTAATGTGTGCACTGTCGTCTGTGCTTGAGTTACAAATGAAATATCCTTTGAGACAATTTGGCACTCAGTCTTGTATTACATATCCCTCTCGCATGTCTCGCCCTCCTTCTTCATGATACATACATTGTAGAGAGAGACGCAAACAGAATCAATAAGAGCCCCATCAGCCGCAGACAAAGATGGACGTGGGCCCTTTCTCTCTCTCTAACTGTCTACTTTGACTCGAACTCGGTCCATCTTTTATTTATCTCTCTAAAATGGTGAGGACAGAGAGTCAAATTGAAGTTTTTTCTGTACAGGTTATAACACACTGTATATCCATGCTATGTATAATGCTGTCTTGCTTTGAATGTACATTTTGAAAGCTCTATTTACTTTTTTTTTCTTTTATAATTGTAAAATGTATTAAAATTTCTCATTGTGGTTTGTGAGGTGTGCATGAAACAAAACTATGACTCAGACAACACTTGGCTGAGTTACAAGTCTAATGCTACTTTAAATGACTTATATACTATAGACTAATAGTTGAACATTGCTTATTGCCTGCTTGTATTAAAGGCCTGTTGAGATTGTTGTAGAGGGTGTGTCATATTTCAATATGCTTTGGGTTTTGGGTTGACTTGTGTTATTAATAACTCAACAGTCCTTCTTAATCCAAGGAGATATGGTGACCAAATAAAACAGTAAAAATGCTAAAAAAAAAAAAAAAAAAAGAGCCTCAAGAAAGCCTGAATTTGAAAAGAAAATAGTAAACTGAACCATTTGGAAAAGTGTTTTATACAGTTGCTTGATGTGAATCAATTAGTACATTTGGACTTTGTGATAGCCATTTGCATGGTCTTTTGCCATTTGCTGATAGTTTTGTTGGTCATTCTTGTTCATTTGACATGCCACATACTGTAACAATTCTTCAAGTGCTACTTAAAAACGGGAAATGGTTTTCCCAACAAGTAACTACTGAAAACATGATCATGTTCTTTTCCTGGATTAGCTTTTCTGTTTCCATAGTTTACCATGGCATATCAGTTTCTATGAAACTGTGAATATCATTTATTCTATAATAACGAAGGGCTTACACCTGACTAGCTGACTGAATGAGGCCTTTTGTTTCCACTGTTTTAAGTTTTACTTTTAGAGGGTTTAACTCAGGGACGTGACTGTCTAGTCAGGATGGTAAAGGAATTTTTCTGAGTTCATGTTTGTTGATAGAGGAAAGGGCTCCGATATGGATCGGTTAGTGTGTGTGTGTGTGTGTGTGTGTGTGTGTGTGTGTGTGTGTGTGTGTGTGTGTGTGTGTGTGTGTGTGTGTGTGTGTGTGTGTGTGTGTGTGTGTAAGAGAGAATATGCTGATGGATTTGGGTGTGCGCATGGCTAAATCAGCACCTCCTGAAAAGTCCTCAGATCCTTGAAAACCTTTAGCCAATGGTGCGTTTATGTGTGTATCATACAGTATGTGCAAAAAAGTGCAAATATTTAAGTTTCAGTACAGAGACTTCTTTCAGTGCATACAAATAAGTAATTCAAGATTTATGTCTTTATGACCGAGTGAATGTGTTTGCCTTTTGTATTTTTTATAAACTTTTGTTGAACTTTAGTAACCAGATTGTGTTTTCTGCATACTTTTCTGTGTGTATGTGTTTGAGTGCACTTAAATTACATTGAATCTCTCCTTTATCTGAACAGTGCATAATATAATATTAATTGAAAATGAATTATTGATTACTGATTTTAAATGAAGCACTTATAAGTCAAAGTGAAATAACGAGTGTGCTTACATAAGTGAGTTAAAAGTAATCAAAGTGAGTGGATTATTTTTTTTACCTATAAAGTGAACATGACCTTCATGATTATATACTGAGTATATGAATACAGCAAATCACGACCGAATGTAAATGCTAACAGAGTGAGGGAGTGTTTATATCTGTTCTGTGAGGCCTACCTGTACACAGTGGTTGGTGGGTAGTTGGCGATGTCATAAATGAGCCTTATGTGTCCCTGATACAGCTCCAGTGCCAGGGGGTCATGGTCCTCCTTGTACAACAAAATGCCGTTGTCTTTATCTGTAGCCACCTGGAGAGACAAAAAAGTTGGTCACAAAAATGGGCGATACTTCTTCAAGGAAGCTGTAATAACTGCAGCAATTAAACATTACAAAAATTACATCATCATATCCGTTGTGAGATGCGACAATATTGAGAATCCACAGTGTGTGACAGCCTATACTTTTCAGGCTGATTTAGCAATTTGGCTCACAAACATGGCTTTATATGCAGATGTAAATGGACTTCATTTTTTTGAAATAATACCCTGAAGAAATCTGTTAGTGGGTTCGGCTGCACCTGCAGCTTAGGGAATGCAGCAGAGAAGCTTTCTTTTCGCCTAAATTGGGTATACGCATTGAATAAAACTAATTTGAGTAGATTCTTATTATAAGCACTAATCATAAATTAGCCAGGTCATCTCATCTGCTGTCATGCTACTGCAAACCTGCTGGACTTTCTTCAGCTACAAATTAACTGATTATTTACTACAAGTGATATGCAGTGTTATTTTTCGATTTCAAAATTTAAAGCCTGAAAACTTGAAACTATGGTGACATGTTTTGGTAACTCCTCCTTGTCTTTACCGGTGGTTGTCTCAGCATTGTAAAATCTGTGCGTTTTTAGCCTGAAGTTCCTCAGGTCTAGAAAAGCACCTAAGTTGGTACGAAACTAGTTTCTAGTATATTTAAGAGATTGCAAGTGTTGTATGTGTGTAGATCTGAGTCAACGATCAAATCGTCGACCATTAAACTGCTAAAGAACCGTAAAAACGAGGGGGGGAAAAAAAAACCTATGAAATGCCACTATGCATGTCTCTAAACGAGGTGACTCGCACCTCCTTCTCTCAGAGACACACTTAACATGTCGCACTCGCTCGCGTGCTCCGCTAAGCGCTAACTAACTAGCAAGTGGAAATGGGGCCACGGGGCCAAGCACTTAACACTCTGGCGTCAACGGAGCATAGCCAAGTCAACACCTGCTAACAAGCTTGCTGAGAAAAAAGCGAGCGAGGCAGGCTAAGAGGAGAAAAAAAAAAAAAAAGAGAGGGAGAGATGGAGACAACAAAGAAAAAGATACGAAGAGAGTGAGATACAGAAGTGGGCGAACAGAGAAGTGGGATGCAGACGGAAAGGAAAGAGAGAAGAAGTGTTAAAGAGAACGAGAAAAAGCAGAGAGTGATTTATGAAGTGCCGTGGCCCTTTTCATTCTCTCTTTTCATTTTCTCTCTCTTGCCTCTGACTCAAGGCCTCTTGGTAGAGTTTTAACAGCCTTGGCACTGACATTGAAAGCTCCTGGCAGGAACGCAGAAGCACACGGGCGTGCACGCGCGCACACACACACACACACACACACACACGCACACACACACACACACACACACACACACACACAGATCCAAACAGGTGGTAAATTTCAATTAGACTGCCCTTCTTTTCTTGTTTCTCTTTCACCTACTTACACTCTCATTTCCAAAAAGGAGGAAAATATGTCTCTATTAGGATATGACTCTCGGGTGTCTGAAATGTATGGTCTGTGTGAATGAGCGCGCGCGTGTGTGTGTGTGTGTGTGTGTGTGTGTGTGCGTGCACCGACACGGGCGCTCAGTGGGCCATGGAAACAGAGGGTGTAGCAGATGTTTGCTTTGCTTCGTCGGCACTAAGTTGTGCAACTCTATAGCCTTGATTTGAACGACGCGCTGCTCTATTTCAAGCAGCACAATGTTTACCAAAGAGTGCTAGAGAATGTGTTTTTTTTTGTACTTTAAAGCATTGACATACTGTGGAGATATTTAAATCGTTAGAAAAGCAGGATATCAAGGGGTATTATGCAAACGTACAAAAGTTTATTTCAAAATAAGAGCTTTTCTATAAATAACTGTTTATCACTGGATTTCTACACGTGCATGGCCAGAGGTCAAAGGTTAACCCTACCTGTAATGAAATATGAGCAGTTGGGCGGAGCTTGGCGCCTGGCAGCTCCACGTACCCATCGCGACCCAGGAAGTGCACGGTGGCCATTTTGTCACATTTGTTGCCATAGTAACCTGGCATGCAGCGGCAGATGGGCTCCCCAGCAACCACCAGGCACTGGGCGCCGTTCTGGCAATCCGATTGGTCGCAGGGGCTGGTCTGCAGCAAGATCATTGGCGGAGGGTTCTCGCAGAAGAGCCCGCTGAGGGAGGAGCAGATTCAACAGAAGATAACTTATTTATAGAGCTTTAATTGGGTGATTTGCTGCATCTGCATCCTCTGATAAAAGAGGTTTAGTACTTGTTGTGTAATTTGTCTCATTGCATTACATTTGGAGATTTGACCTGCGAAGATGGAAAGGTAATACTCCGAACTTTTCTTTGAATTTATCTACGCAGCAGTTTTCTTCATGTCTCTGTCTCCCTCTTCTTCTTGTTTTCCTGCATACCTATGACTTCTTCTCGCTCTTTTCTCTCTGTCCCTTGTGATGAATGTGTTTCTCTCTTGCCAAAAGTCTCTGCTATAATTAACCACATGGAGCTGCATCTGCTGCACACGCACGCGCGCACACACACACACACACACACACACACACACACACACACACACACACACACACACACACACACACACACACACACACACACACACACACACACACACACACACACACACACACACACACACACACGTGCACACAGTGGGTCGAGACAGTCAAGTGTCTGATTATGAAGTGCCATCTGCATCTCCTCCCAGTCTGGCCATGCAGTGTATAACTATGTTTGTGTCTGATCTGTTTCCATGACTCTCACCTGAAACCCTCTTTGCAGACGCAGGTATAGCCGTTAACAGCGTCCACACACTCCGCTCCGTGTTGACACTTATTCTCCAGACAGTCATTATAGTCCTGCTCACACTGTTGGCCCACGTAGCCCGGTAAACACTCGCACCTAGAGTGTCATGGAAATATAGAGAGGATTACGGTGTGTGTGGGCAGCAGGCCTTTGCCTCATGACTGCAGATGTTTCCCTGCACAGAGAGGTGACAGGTCTGGTCCTTTTCTGTGCGTGCTCAGTAACAACATGTGTTTCCTGCTAAAGTGTTTCTGAGTGGGACGCCAAACTTTATACTCACTGACCAAGTTCCTTGAGGACAAGCTCAATTATGAATGTGTACATGGAAAATATCTTATTAGGACTTTCAAATTCATAAAACCTCTTCAATGGAGGAACTTAAACAAACCGAATGGGCAGTAACTTAAGAGTTCTTAAAGATTTCCCTTGAGTAGACGAACCAAAAAAATTACTAGAAAACATGCCACTGAAATGGTACTTTCTAGATGACTGACAGGTGTATTACACATTTCGGTGTGATGCCAGGTTGAATATACATGTGTATGGATCACTGTGAAAATGTACAGTGTGGCCCAAGAAACAAACGGGATGCGACTGATCTAAAATTTTTAAGACTGAAAATGCCTTTGATTTAATAGCCCATTTTAGAATTGATATACTGTTTCGTGGAAAGCTTTACTATGATCGTATGTAAAGGTTAAAACACAAATACCGTAAGACAAAATGTATGCATTATCCATTTTTACAATCCCCATCAAAGACTACAATTTAAAAGACCATAAATTTCACTTGAAAGTACCGATCTCTAACAGAAGCGCATGTACCTCCTTATATAAACCTTTATCTACCTCAGTGACATGTTCAGACATCTGAATCTCTGTATTTGCCTGAGGGCAGCAATGTTTAGCAGTGATCACCCTGATTCCTCTTGTGTCACAGAGTCAGCTTTTAACTTTTTGACCTCACAGCTCCTGTCACTTTCACAGCGATATGACCTCCAACCCGTTTTAGATGCCAACCTGGTGTGAATCTGCTGCTCACCTGTAACTGCGGCCAAAATGGACGCACTTTGAGTCATGCTGACAGGGGTCGAAACCACTGAGACAGGGGTCAACCACCTCCTCGCAAAGGTCACCTGGTGATAAAGACAGAAATGATTTATTTATTAAAGTGATTACAAATGTTTGCGTGTGGGGCTGAATCAGCAGGTGCACGTGCGTTTGGGCTTTTGTTTTATTCCAGCTGCAGCATGATGACAACAGAGAGGTTTGAATGATTTTTTTCAAAATAAATGCATGGGGAAAAAAGAATGCAGTTGAGAGTGATGGTAATAGAAAAACATGCCGAGGGAAAAGAAAAGAGATGGAAGAGGAGCTAACCTTTTTGCATGTACTCTCTGTCAGCTCCAAATGACAGTGGAAGAAAAACGAAAAGGAAAAAGTAAACAAGGGTTGAAAGAAGATCATTTATATACGTGTATATCTTGTTCAGGACCTCAGATGTGTGGTGGAAGTCCTCATGCACACAAATACACAGAGGGAATAGCCTTATCAGCTTTTTCTCAGAGCTGATGGAGGAGGGGGTTAATAGGCTGTGTAACAGTGGAGGCTGTCTAAAGATGAACGCGCACACACACACACACACACACACACACACACACACACACACACACACACACACACACACACACACACACACACACACACACACACACACACACACACACACACACACACACACACACACTACATGCTCAAAGGGTGAGAAGGGTTAACAGTGTGTTTAAAAGCAGTAGCTGAAGCTAGTCATAAGAAGGAAGAGGGGACTGAGAAAGGTCAAGCATATTTCCATCGTTCTCTGCCTGCTTTAATCTAATCCTGCTGCCTCCCTCCCAGCCTGTCTGTCTCCAACACCCTCCTCTCAAGTCACTTTTAGAAAAATGTTGTCCTCAGCTATACTTCTTATTACACTCCTGCTTCTGCTGGACTTGATGTCTGAAAGTCTTTAAGCTCCATGTACCACAAAAAATAAAAAAAATAAAAGTGTGCTGTGAACGTAAATTCAAATTGTCCAATCTTAGCGCTCCCTAAGCAGACTATTACACGCTTCAGACACTTAGTTAAATATGCCAACGTTAATTTATCACTGTGAAATTACCTGCGATACCTTAGAATAATTATCATATACCAACGACATAGTGTTGGCGATGAAGATAAACATGTTAGACGTGATTTACCCAGCGGACTTTAATTTTACCTCCACTGCGAGAGACTTTTTATTGTCGGTCAGTTTGTGAAGCACGGTCAGTGTCCCCTGTCTGACTTGTGCCATAAAGCAACACAACAGATTGCCAAGAAAATATTTCCAGTGTTAATTATAAAAGTTGAAGAAGCCAAAAGAAGCTGCAGTCATTTTTGTTTTCTTTCAAGTAAAGTTATTAAATAATGTTAAAGTGTAAGCCGGGACACATTCGACATTTTGCACATATTATGAACATATCAATCCTGTAGTGGAGGGGTTTTACTCAGAAGGTCAATTTTAGTAAATAAATAAAGACACAAAATATTGACACTATAGCTATGTATGAAGGGTAATCAAGTTCCAGGAATGTTCCTGTTGTGTGCAAACAGCGAGTAGTACAGTAATGCGGATGGAGCAGGAGGAAGCTATAGCCTGAGTGTCCAAGACAGAAGAAGGTGCGTCTGATCAGGAGCACAAACATGTGGGGTTTCTTTGACAGTCGCGGGATTGTGCATCATAAATTCGTACCTCAGAGTCAGACTGCCAACAACGAATTGTACTGTGATGTTCTGAGGCGTCTGAGGGAAAAACATTCGGCACAACAATCTGAACTGTGGCTTGATGGCACTTTGGTTCTCAAACATTACAACACGCATGAGTTGGTTCCTCGTTTTAATTTTTCCCTCTGTTGTAAATATGACGTGACAGTCCTGGTTGCTAAGTTGGGAGAAAGCAGACTGGCTAGCGAAGGACTGTCCTCTTAACATGACACCTGATGATTACGCTGCGGTTCACTGAGCTGAGTGGAGGTTCAGAGCCAAAAGAACCAGCTGTGTGCCCGAGTGTGTGCGTGTGTGTGTGTGTGTGTGTGTGTGTGTGTGTGTGTGTGTGTGTGTGTGTGTGTGTGTGTGTGTGTGTGTGTGTGTGTGTGTGTGTGTGTGTGTGTGTGTGTGTGTGTGCTTGTGTAGCAGCTGTATGTGGTAAGCTGGCTGGCAGTGTGTGAGGATTCTCAGGGCCAACAATGATAATGACATGGTGCGTGTGCTGGTGAGTGCGTGTGTGCATATTGACTGAGATCCAGTGTCAAAGGGGACCTGATGTGCATGCGTGTGTGTGTATGTATGTATGTATGTATGTATGCGTGTGTGTGTAGTGTGTATCTTAGAGGACAGAAAAACTTAACTTCCCAGTCAGCAGTTTAGCTCCAACTTGCTGGACTCCACCGAGTCAGCTCTCCACCTCTCTCTTACTCCTTGTGCCCTTTATCGGCCTTTTCTTCACCCTTTCCCTTGCTCTGTTTATTTTTCCCTTTCCCTCCAGAACACAGTCCCTGTTTGCCATTTCCCTGTCATGCGCCCCCTCTCTCCCTCTTTCTCCTGTGTGATTGCTCTTTAAACCTCCTCCAGGAACAGTTTCAGGTCACTGCGGAGAGGCTGTCCATTACTAACTTACCATCCAGTAAAGTGGAAAATATGATTTTGTGCATGTCTAGTCGTACTGGAGGGACTTGGTGACCCCTCCAGCCTCTCAGGGGCAAAGACCGAGGGTTTGAGTGTAGAAATAGACGGTGTGTGTGTAACTTTGTGTGCATGCCTCTACCTGTGTAGTTGGGTGGACAGACGCAGGTGTAGTTGTTGACTCCATCGATGCAGGTGGAGTTGTTCTCACAGTCGTTGTCTTCACAGTCATCTGGGTTTATCTCACAGCGTTGACCCTCGAAACCCGGCGGACAAACACAGCTATGCACACACAAACACACAGGCACACAAAATGTGCATTATTACATGGTGACTGCTCCAGATCTGAGCACACGCTCCCGCTGCACAACATTGAAATAAAATCAATCGGCCAGATCAATCAGCTACTCAACTTCACTTCCCCTTAAATTCACCTGGAAGAGGGAGCTTTAAAGAAAAACTATTTAATCCGTATTCTAGTGGGTTTTTCCTCTCCATCCTGTGCTGGTTCTTACACACCACTGGAGTCACAGCGTACCAATATTTAGTGGTCAAACAAGAGACACCATGTCATGACTCGTTTTATAGCAGAAATTAAATTTGTACATGGCTGCTCAAAGTTTAAACACTTCCTGCAGCCGCCAACCCCTCCTGACAATCTTTTTCTGCACAAAAAAAGTTTGAGCGAATCAATCCTCCCTTTTAGATGAAGTCCTTTGATTCATATCAGCGCTTCCTTTCCTGTTGGGGGATGTTTCATAATTAAATATCAGAAGACAAAATTTGCCTAGCTTCCACTCTCTAATAAGGCTGAAGAAAAAAAAACTTTAAAACAAAACACCCACCTAGAGCTAAAAAAAAAAGAAAAGAAAATGCTGAGATAAACTCAGTTTGATGACACTACGGTTGGACGCCGCCCACCTGGACGACTCAAAGGGAATTATCAAAGCCTCCTCCTCTCTTCTTTTTCCCCCTCCCGCCCTTCATATTCATCTCACCCTTCTCTTTTTCTCACCAGCCTTTGATCTCTTCCCCTTTACCACCATTTGTATCTCGGTTAGGTTAACTCCTTGAAATGAATTGCAAAATAGAAACACTACCTTTAGGTGAAGATCACCCCCCCACACACACACGCACACACACATACACACAAGGTTTGATAAATCTGACCACAGCTGCATTCGACAACTTGCCCTCTCTCACGACTCTATTCTATTTCTACTCCTACACATCAGTGAGTCGAGTTACTTCTGTTGGACGGAAATAATTCTGTAGCGAGATCACACATTAAGCAAAGGGGAAAGTGAGTGACAATTATCAACCAACACAAACACATTCACCCTTATTTGTGACACAGGATCCTTTGTCGTCCCCACTCTCTCGCACCTGTACAACTTATTCTAGTGTTTTGTTTTGTCCCTCTTTTCTCACCCTGATTTTTCTAATCTAACTCTGGTGCCTCAGACTTTTTCTCACGCCAACACTTATCTCACTCATTCTCTCCTCCCACACCATATATGATAGTCATTTATTACCCCCACCCTGTTAGTCTGCCAGTGTGGAAAAGCTTTGCTAAAAGTTTAATTAAAGAGTTTGTGACCTCTAGGTGGCAGAATGACTCCAAACAAACTCAGCACCTGAGAAACAATGAGCCTATTAAGTTTTTATGGCTAATATATCATGAAAAATCTGGACTAATTACTCATCTAACAGAGACAAAACAACATAATAATCCCAATAAAAAAAATACATGTTTTTAACCACACCCACCATTATGAGCTACAAACAGTTAAAAGCAACATGGTTTGGGTGTTGATATTGAAAAGTATTGTTCGATGAGTGACCCTGTAATTGGATTCAGTACTAATATCAGAGATGTTGTTTTGTGCAACCTGATATTTAATTTCCATACTTATTAAAACAGAGTTTAAAAATTCATAATTCTGCTTAATCTAACTAATTTTTCTGATATCTGCTGCTACTTAAGATTATTCACAGTATTCTGCCAAATGGTGTAACTTTGTCATTCACTCACGTACTCACTGAGTGACAGATGGATTTACAGGGGTGACTTTGCTGTTAAAGTTCAGCCAAAGAGAGAAAAAGAAGGGATAAAGTGGATAAAGAAAAAAAAAGTGAGAGCAGGGTTGGGAAAGTAAGAAGAAAAGAAAAAGGACATTAAGAGTTCATGAGAAACAAATGACATACATACAAATGAGAGGAGCACTGACAGGGTCAGAGAGCACTGTTCCACCAATCAAATCACAATCCTGACATTTAAATTATATAGTTTGACAAATGGGTTCCTGTGAAGAACCCAGGCTAATTGGACTTATTGAATATCCCCAACTGATTATATAACATGTTAAAATGTCAAAGGGGCCTGGTCTCCCTCTATCTCTGTACCGCTCTCAGAGGGCATGAGAATCTACCTGTGTTGGTATTACCATTAAGAAAAGATCTGTAAAGGGTAAAGAGACCCCGAATAGCATTACCACGCAGGTTGTTAAAGGCCAGACGCATATCAAAGCTTTCCAAAGGGCAAAGGCCTTATTAGGGGGGTCGAGGGGTAGACAAATCTGGTAGAAAGATATTTATGACAATTGTTTCAATTACAGTCGCTGTTCATCACGAGCCTCGGACAAAAGGAGGACTTTTTGGAGAGGCCCTGATTACCCAAGCAGGCACAACAGGGGATGCCCATGCACACAAAGACATATGTACTTGCGTTTGCAGTTAATAAACAGGATGACTGAATTTAAATTATTTTTCTAAATATATGCAATTCAACTTCCAAGGCTGCCTCATTGGCTCTTCAAAGTCTTTTAAAGAGTTTATAATATTATATGTTTGACGTGGTTTGGTTCAATTCAATGGTTAAAATAGCTGTTTGGTTATAAACTGCACCACATTAAACAGTCTCATAGCATATGGTCTGTTTTTAATTTATCCCATTTCTCCCCATTGTTGACCACTTTGATTACTTTTGGTCTGCGGTCTGCTACCAGTTATACTTCGTCTCTTTGCACAAATTTAACTTTGACACTCGTGCTTTAGTTTCTCAGTCCAAAAAGGGTTATTCATGAGACAATAGGGGTGGGGGTACACAGACAAGGCCAAGAAAATTTAAAGGTTTTCTTAGACGGCTCTAGAAAATATTTTACTCGATTTCAAGATGTTATTTTGCACACAAAAATACCGGAGTAACCTCGCGGTGTGAAGCAAGTGTGAGATCGAGGATCAGCTGGGAAAAGATGGGCAGGAAAGTGAATGAGTGATGCTCTGATCTCCCCTCCCTCAACAACTGCCACTGAGAGGCTCTTGACCCCCAGCGTCTCTAGTGGAGCTGCACTGCAGCCAAGAGTCAAACACTGTGATTGTGTTGGGCAGCTCCCAGGTGTGAATGTGTGAAACTGTATGAATATAAAACAGGGAGGTTCCTTGAAAGAAGGCTTTCCCTGAGTGAATATAGATGAAGAGATGAACAGTATGGTGAATGGATATTATAGTCCCTAATATCAAAAGTATTATCAATGTCCAAAACACAACACAGATTTACACGTGTATTCATTCCATAGATAGACAGTATATACAAATGGACGTAGTCTCCAGATCTAAAAAATTAAACCAATGTTTCTTTAAGTGCAATACAAATGAGGGCCACTAGGCGCTGGCTCCAATAAACTCCAATTAAAATTATCTTGTGATCTCCAAGATGAAGACATTTTTTCCACAAGTCATTATGGTCTCACTTGGAAAATTCAGTCCTTATGATCAGTGTACTGATGGCCTTTCTGAAAATACTTCCATAATTCATTAGATATTTGGCCTCAAAGAGAGCTATGTTTGGGGGCGTATCTGGTTTGATTGAAGAGCCTGGGGTACAGTCAGCTTTCCGGGACAGGTGGGCGGGGCGTAGTGCCCTCGGGTTCTTCCCAACGGCCTGGTAGAAAATGCCAGACTCCAGGCTTAAAAATGACGGATCACGAACCAATGAATGATGTCACAGCAGTTTGCCACTTGACTCAAACAGACCGGAATTATTCACAATGAAAGTTCCCCTTCTGAACTGTTACTGCAACAAACTGCACATGGAAGGAAAACTGTACAGTTAATGACGCTCATGCACATCATTCTTAAATCCTCGAATGTCATCATGCCTCACATTTAGAAATGTGTCACAAAATGTAAATATCTAGGTCAAGGGCAGGTAAGCCTTTCCTGCTTCTACAAATATTTTGTGCTGTGTGTTGAGAGCTTTATGCAAAACTAGCACTGAAAACACATATGAACTATAATATAAGTTTAAGCATATCTTTGAGCAGTTGAGGAGGTGAGTGAAAGAGCAAAAGGATTTAATGAGCAACCCGAATGGAGTTTCACTCCTTTGAAATGTCCCCTCTATTCCTGTCTAACCCGCCCACCCTTACACACACACACATACACACAGGCAGGGAAACACATCAAAAGGTCAAAGTAAGTTGTTATCTTGGATAATGCATTGTCCAGTGAAGCAAGACTGTCCACTCTAATCACGTTGTCTATATTTCTGGGGGCTGACAAAAGTTAATTTTCCCTTTGGATGAGAATACAGGGTGAGGTTTTTAAATTGTCTCCGCTAATAGAGAGAGTCGGCAGGGTAGAAAGGGCGATGAGATTTGACCCGCAGCCTAAATGGATTCCCAAAGAACTTCTTTGAAGGGACCATTTCTTCTTTCTTTTCTTCTTAGTCATCTACACACAATAAGTCGGCTAAATATTCGTCCTTATAATGGATTTAAATGAGGATTGGCAGACAAAAATGCAGTCTTTCTTACTGACATACTTTCAGAAAAAACTCTAAAATTGGCTTATTTATTAACAGATTTTAGTGTACCTGAAGTAGTCTTCATGGCCAGGCTGGATGTGACAGGTTCCTCCATTCGAACAAGGAAAGCTAATACAGGCATTGATGGGTATTTCACAGTCTTGACCCTGGAGGAGAGGAGAGGAGAGAGAGGAGAGGAGAGGAGAGGAGAGGAGAGGAGAGGAGAGGGCAAAGCAAAGAAATTCATAACTGAATATTAGATATTTTTTCTTTCAGAAATAATTTCAACATTCAAACAAATACAGTGACATCCAAGGTTGCATTCAAAACTTCATTACTAACATCTTTTGACACTGTTCCCTTTACTCAACAGGCGAATGAGAAAATCTTATGAACCTCTCGGTCTTAAAACATATTAAATCACAGCAATCATGTATATATCAAAACAGATTTGAAACAGAACATGCAACCATTTATTCATAGTGGATTAATTAGGCTTTTTAAAACCACAACTGTTATGTAAAGAATATTTTTCATAAAATCTGAACATGTCTGAATGTGTTTTTCTAAAAACAAGGCCGGCCTTTCCCTCAAATTCATCAAGTTCTGACATTTATCGTTTACTTTGAACATGAGATTCTGCAATATCTTAGATAGAGGATACAGCTAGTTCTTAACCCAACGACTAACTTTTCAACCGGAGGTCTAGCTAAAAAAAAAAAAAAAGAAGCTTATTCAGCTGGTTTGGTGGAGTTCAGCTATGTGTATAAATGTTGTCCAATGTTCAAGAGGTACATGAATAGCTCATTTTGTGCAAAGTAGACTCCTGTTTTAAATGAACTCTTATTGTTTGTTTGTCTACCTCATGCATATGCCCAAACAGTTATCAGCAGCACAAATGTACATTTCTAAAAGCACAATACACAAACACACATGTAGGCTTTGTTGCTCTTTCCACCACACGCCTGTTTTTATCAATAAACAGCTTTCACCAGGAACTGTATCATGTATCAGGTCCTACACACAAACACACACACACACACACACACACACACACACACACACACACACACACACACACACACACACACACACACACACACACACACACACACACACACACACACATGTACGCATGCACACACTCCCTCTCCCCACCCCTGTTGCTGCAGTTTTAATTTCAAACCAACAAACCCTCGGCTGCCAACACGCCCACTGCCCTCTGATCAAAGCTGAAAAAAGGACGTTTATTCTTGTTTTCGATCTCCATCCATCTTCATTATTTCCCTCTTTTCTTTTTTTAACCGTCACACTTTGTTTACATTTTGTTCACTCTCGCTTGCATTCCACCTCTCCCTCTTTCTCACTATTCCTTTTTTTTTTTTTTTTTTTTCCCTTCATTGCTCCCATGGTGCCTTTCCGAGTACATGTCTTGCTCTTTTCTTTTTACCTTCGCCTCCCTCGCTCTGTCTCCTGCAGTTAAATTTCTTCCCCCTCTCTTTCTCATTCTCTCTACCTCTTTTGTTCTTTGCTGCTCCTTCTTTGATTTCTCTAACACATTTTAATTAACGTTGTCCCAGTGGATACCAACAGAGAGAAAAACATACATGCAGACATGTGCATGCACACGCACACACACACACACACACACACACACACACACACACACACACACACACACACACACACACACACACACACACACACACACACACACACACACACACACACACACACACACACACACACACACACACACACACACACATAGCAACAGTCCCTGTTTCCCAGTCTGTGACCTTGGCAAGTGATGTTTTAATTAAAAGCAAGACTAAGGCTTTGTCCTCCTGTAAAAGCCCAAAGGTTATGAGGTGTGTGTTCTCATGAGACCCCAAGAATATATTTAAAGTGCTTGCAGACACACTCAAGCACGTACACACAAACAAACACAGGTACACAAAATCTCCTTCAGAGGCTTGAACCCAGTGATCTATGTACACATTCAAGCACCAGGTAATCTGATGAGTACACATACAGTACTGTTCAAAAGTTTCAGGCATTTAAGATTTTTAGATTCTAATGGACCACGTAATACAACGAGGGAGGTGTGTGATGGGTCCTTGATTCATGCTGCAGCATAACAACGACCCCAAAGATACAGCCAGAGTCATAGAGAACCTATGATGGTATTGCTTTTAAAAGCATCCTCACTTTAGTTTCCACAGTCCTGCACAAGCACACACTCACACATGTTCTGCACACAATGGAAATCGCCCTTTGAGGAGTATAACACCCTTTATCTTTTGATCAATCTGTAGCAGCCAGCTCAGACATCATTCCTCGATTGATAGACAGGTAGATACATTATACATACTGGGCCGAAGCTAAGCCTGATAATGCTGCTCATACAGCGGGTGTATGCAGCATGGCTTTCCACCCAAAATACATTTCACAGAAGCAACCAATTCCGGCAAATGTAACTTTAATTCAGAAGCTCTGAAAAACATAGTAACCACGAAAAATTGGCCCGTTGATTGACAGTGAAGGCAGATGGTACTGGAAATCAGCAGCACATGGTACTCTCTGACTGATTTCTACAGCTTCCACAGCTGCAGGAATCCATTTTCACTTTTGATGAATGACGTTTTAAATGCTTCAAACAAACAGCAAAAAGATGGTAAGAGCTGATCAACTTAATGACAAAGATATACGATAGCAATAAATCAATAAAAGAACTAATGTAAATGTCCATGGGACCGTAACAGAGAATACGTGAGAGTTTGGTCAAACTTACACATTGCAGTACTCACTGACTAAAAAGAAATTAAGCATAAAATAATTTTTCAAACTTCTAAGAACAAAAAGTTTGCGCAGATCAGCTTGTCACCTCCAGCAACTTTCTTCTACTTAGAAGTCTCTCGCTGTGCTGCTGTCTAATATCTCACCTTGAATCCATATGGACAGGTGCAGTGGTAGGATCCAGCGGCATCAGAGACACAGGTCCCGTTGTTTTGGCAGGGTGCTGACAGGCAGGGGGCGCACTTTGACATCAGGCTGATATCAACTGGACCTATAATAAGAAGACAGAGAGGGAGCAAAGGAAAGTGTCAGAGGCAAAGACCTACATGTTTAGGTCTACTGTGTTTAAAGGCGCACCCACCGACTTCATTTAATGGATGTGTGCTGGGAAAAAGCCTCACAGGATCAGAAAAGTAAGTGCTTAGGAGAGCAATAAATGTGATTTGTTTCAGAGGCCAGGTCATACAGAGGCAAGAAGAAGAGGAAGAGGAGATCTGATTCAGTGTGATGACGTGAGGCACCTCTATACCTCAATAAGAGTTTGCTGCCATAGCTGGTAGTTACAGCCCACTTTATCAGGTTTCGTGTGGAAAAACGTGATTTTTCCATTTTTCAAACCCACATGCACAGCACAAACAATCAGTGTGTCGTTTTAGTCTTTGTGCTGAAAAATGCTTTTTAAGAAGACTTTTTTTGTGTGTGCGTTAAAAGTCCCCATCTCAATTATTTTACCTTGATAGCAGTGGACCATGGAGGAACAAATGTTAGAGGTCTGTGGCTCCTGTACTCTGTTCGGTGAATAGATCTTTACCTTCTTAACTTTGAACCAACAGTATTACCGTGATTATTAGCCTCAATTCAAGCCTCATTCAAGCTCCTGCTAAACAAGTTCAGACAATGCTGCTGAAGCCGAGCACTGCCTTATAAATCTCTCTGTATTTAACAGGATACAAAGCTTTTAAATCTGGTGTCTGCACTGGCCAGATGAATCCATACTGACCATTGGTGAAATAAAACTAAGAGGAATAATATTTTTTTGCCTGAAACCAAACCTTGAGTAAGAAATAAATTGCACAAATGGGGAGCTTTCTGATTTGCAGACAGCCTAAAAAGTTACATGGAATACTTGCACCTGAATATGGTCTGAGTTCTGTGATTAAAACTGGTGAAGATTGACATGTAAGGACAAACACTAGTACAGACTGTAGGAGATGATGGCACGACAACAAAACTGAAAGAAGAGGCGAGTACTTACCTTTACACTGAAATCTGTTGAGCGGAGTGGTGAGTAGCAGTCTGTCAGCCATGTCAGGAGGTCCAGTACAACGAGCAATACCTAAAACCACAGTTTATCAATACACAGCATATACTCAGCCATTTCCCTCACACTGAATATCAGACGCTTTTGAACGCAGACACTAAATTTTGGTTCCTTTAATAGTCCTTGACTGTGATTTCTTACCAGGTTCTTTAAAGCCGGCCTTGACCCACTGGGACAACCAGCGCAGGTCACAGTTACAGTACAAGGGGTTGGCGCCGAGAGCCCTACACACAAGTAATAGCATACGACAATACATTTTGACTCCTTAAGATACACACAATCAGAAGTGCACCGACAAACAAGAGACATGAGGCTGTACGTACAGGTGGGAAAGAGACGTGAGGTGGTTGAACGCTCCTTCTGGGATAGTTGAAAGGTCGTTACCATGGAGAGTCCTGGAGAAGAGAAACAGAGAGTGTGCACGAATATTAATCACAAAACAGTGACCTTGTTACAAATTTTAAAAAGTCCGTTTTTGACCCCCTGTGCATGTTAGTGTGTAATCTATTCATTTGATTAGGGACTCTGTGTTTCTTTCCACTTTTTGCAGCAAAAAGGGGAAATGTGAAACAACTTTTGACTTCAGTACAGGATGCTACAACCTAATACTGCTACCTCTTCATGTATGCACTCATATTATGAATAATGCTGCCACGATTACTTTTACTACTCCTGCACTTGTATTGCCACAGCTGCGAGTATAAACTGACTGGTGTACATTTTGATCAAAATCTTGAAGCTGCATTTCAGGCTTAGCCGATGGGTCACTAGTTTCACAATGAATATCAAAGGAGACCAACTGCATCATATCCATCACGTCAGATCTAAACAAAAGAGACTGTCCAGCTGTCTAATACTCGATCTGGAGCAACGTAATCCGCAAGTCTAACCCTGGCTAGCTGCATGCTAAATTATTTAAATTTATTTGTGGTTTCTCAGCTGCAGACACACCATCATCCCCTTCTATAATGGAAAATAAATTAAATATTTATGAAAGAATAACACAACATAAACAGAAAGCTTATTTTCATTGTTGGGCAATAAAGCTGGTTCTGGTCTCTGAGTGGAATATAAACTGTCTCATATGGTCATCTAGGAGACTGCAGAGTGTGTGTGTGTGTGTGTGTGTGTGTGTGTGTGTGTGTGTGTGTGTGTGTGTGTGTGTGTGTGTGTGTGTGTGTGTGTGTGTGTGTGTTTATATGAAACAGCTTTATGTCACAGAAACAAACTGTAGGCTGTCATGTGCATTGTTATGGGCATGTGCACTTGTTTTGAGCCTTTGGGTTTTCATGCACATGTTTGTGCGTGTGGATGTATGTCTGTGTGTCTGAAACTTTTGTCTCGAAGGAGCTCGGAGACGGCAGAGTGTGTGTGTCCTTTGTGTCGATCCATTTGAGTGTATTGCCTGCTGGATAAAAGTTCACATTCCATTAGAGCGAGGGGCGGTGGCAGGGGACGGCTATCAAACCACCGCTACTGGAAAAACTGTGTGTGTATAAATCAGTGTGTGTGTGTTTTCTGTTCTCACAAATTTGTGTTTGCGCCCTTTACTTAATGCCTTTAAGTGTTTGTGTGCATCTGTGTATGTGTATGTGTGTGTGTGTGTGTGTGTGTGTGTGTGTGTGTGTGTGTGTGTGTGTGTGTGTGTGTGTGTGTGTGTGTGTGTGTGTGTGTGTGTGTGTGTGTGTGTTTGAGTGCATCTATGTATGGTGGTCTAACAGCCCCCACGCAGGACTGGCCCTGAGGGGGTTGTGGGTAATGAGGAAGTGACAGTGATGGCTGCCTGGCAACCAGTTGCTATGCGGGGGCAGAGAGGGATCAATCCCTACGGCAACATCAACTAAAATGAAAGGAAGAAAGGAGGGAAGAATAAAAAAGTGATCACTAAACTTCTGCAAGGTGAAAAAGGCAGAAAACAAAGCCGACTCCTCAGAGAGGGAAACACTGACCTCTCCTTTCTGAGCAAACAACGGTGGCCAACGTTTAGAAGATATATCTATATAGAGTATTACACTGTAAAAGAATCAGATCTCTGATCATTATTTAGGGTTTATGTTGAAAGTTTGTGTAAAATTCTGCAAATAGATCTTTACCTTTTAAACTTTGAACCAACAATCAAAAGAATTAATTCATTGTTTTACAGGTGCAACAGAGGTTATGGAGTAGGCTATGACAGCGACTAACGCAACACGCAGACAGAGTTTTGTAATTTCTCTCACTGGCAGAAGGGGGAGACAAAATCCTTGCACTGCAGGTTTTAACATTTTCTGATTTATGACCCAGAAACATTTAGACATGGCAGAAAGTCCAATTTATCGTACCCTTTTCAAAGTAGTGGTCAGTGAAGCAAAAAAGGAAAGTAGCAGCCTTGTTTTTGTGTTAATGGGCAGTGCAGTCTTGCTTTTGAGAGCCGTCAGCTCTAGCAATTATAAAAGCTTCAAGTTGTTTGCCTTTTTATTAGCAACCAATTTATTAAACAGAAAATATTTCAGTTGTGGTTTATCAGGCTGTGCTGTAAAGACTGCTGAAAAAAAACGCTGTAGTTTTTAATTTCTGAAATATAATTTTCTGTTCATCATTGGAATAATCTTATTCACCTCCATTATATTGGGATAGATGAGCAAATCTCAGGGGGGATATTAGGAAACACGTGGTATAAATTTAAATTGCTCTTTAATCCCAGATTCACAGATACATCGATAATAATGACTTAAAATGTAAAATGCTACATATAGCTCATGTAATAATCAATACATTCTGCTGTTACTAAGAGACGAGAGTGCCAATCTGTACTTCTGTGTTCACATTTTTGTCTCTACCGCATATCCAATTATATGTTCGTGTTAATGTGTGTGCAGCTGCTTGTATGTGTGTGAGAGGATGGTCAGACAGCGTGTGTGTGGGTTTAGGAGACAGAGGGTGGACAACCAAATGGATGACTGAGAGAAACGGAGGCTGAAGGTCGATTCATCAAACACAACATTGGGCGGAGAGAGAGAGAAAAGAAGGAGAGGATGGATGGGGGAGAGAGAGAGAGGGAGAGACACGAGGCGAGAGAGAGAGAGAGAGAGGGATAGGCCAGAGGATGCAGATGGAGAGGGGGCATTAAAGACATGAGAGATATTCCAGTATCCTGAAACAACAAATGGCTGACTGACTGTGACTCATTTTCAGACTAAGTCCTGACATGACACTCAGCCTGAAATCAGGGGGAGTAATTAAACTTTGATTTTGCTCAGCCATAAAACAAGCAAAGGGGAGTGTTGAATATTGAATCCACTGCAGCTCTTGAGGATGGAGTTTGCTACTCACAGCAGGCGAAGTGACTTGAGCCCGTCAAAGGCACGGACGGGGATGCAGCGAATCTGGTTATAACTCAGGATGCTGGAAGACAAAGGACACATATAAAGGTCACAAGACTTGATCTCTACATCAGGATGCTGTTTTTCACAACGATGTTTCTTGGATATCCTAATTTCAGATTTTTATCTCTTGACTTTCAGAGCACATCGCTGGTTGCATAAAAATGAATATATGAAGGACGGAGTGGATAATGACAGAAAGAAGAGGGAGGACACGAAGGGTGACAGAGCAGATTTAGTTTTACTAAAACAAGTAGAGAACCTGCGGCCACCGTAGGTTAGACGAGGGGAAATTAACGAGGGACACATTTAAAAAGAAGTCTAAAAAATAGATAACGGTGAAGAAAAAAAAACTGCCAAGGGCAAAGCTGACTCCCACACCAGAAACATTTTTTATATTAAAACTGCAAACGAACCAAAAATTAAGTTTTGCAATGAATGACAGAAAGAGACAAAAGTTGAAGGAAATAATTATAATCTTTGCCAAATCATTAAGTCGATCTATTCAGGATATTATTATCATTTAAACATAATTTATCATAGATCCTGATAGAGATCTTAATGTAAGATTATTAAGAAAATAGTGGCCAAAATAGCAGCCAAGACCACTGGTTCTTAGCATGATGCTCAAAGGACCCAATTACAGAGTGTCAAGAGGCCTAAAAATCAATCTCATCTCTTCAGGTTCAGAAGTGGCATAAAGGTTTGAGAAAGGTTCCAAACACCCAATAAATGAGAAGTGAATACTGGAAAATCTGATGTGGAAACACATCTCTACCTCTACTTCTAACTCTTGGCAAGGTGTGCTAAAGTAAGGCATTTAACACAAAAAGTGTTCCAGGGATGCTGTCTGGGGGCTGACAGTAGAAATCTGTGGTTGCACAGGGCAGGTCTCAGGCATAAATCAGTGTAACTACATGAAATATGAAACAGGGCGTTGCTGGAAAAGAGCAAATGTGCTCAGTCAACTTTGTCTGAACACACAAAATCCATAACGATGGTGTAAAATTCATGTAATACGCCACATAAGCTAAAAGTAAAAAGAGAGAGAGTCAAACTTATAATCATGTCTGCGAAAAAAGTGGAAAATTGAGGTAGGAGAAGAGCTACAGCAGAATATAATTCAACAAATTCCTTAAGCAAGTGGCAGAGAAGAGGAAGGACAGTATTTGGTATATTAAGACATGATTAGGAAGAGAGAGCAAAAATATATTAGAAGAAAATACAACAGGAGCCTGAATTAAAAGAGGAGAGTGTGGGGAGAAAGACTGAAGTGGAAAAGCTGGAAAGAGAGACTTTAATAAGAAAGTAAGAAAGAGACACAGTGAGGATGACGATCCAGATGAGAAATGGGAGAGAAAAGAAGATGCATGAAAATATGAAGAAAGATGGAGGAGAGAGAGAGAGAGAGAGAGAGAGAGAGAGAGAGAGAGAGAGAGAGAGAGAGAGAGAGAGAGAGAGAGAGAGAGAGAGAGAGAGAGAGAGAGAGAGAGAGAGAGAGAGAGAGAGAGAGAGAGAGAGAGAGAGAGGGACAGAAGATAGGGTGATTAATCAAAATTAAGAATAGAAGACACTGATTTATCTTTTGGTTGGTCACCTTATACACAACAACACAACTCATGTACGACATCAAGCCATGGGCGGACATATGTTTATGCATGACGAGGTGCATGTGTTGCCACGGGAACTCACAGCGTGGCCAGTTGAGTCATGTTGTTGAAGGTGTACGGGGCCAATGTGCTGATGCTGTTGTTGCTCAGGTCCCTGTGTAGATACAAACATACAGTGAATGCACTGACAGACAGATGCACGTACAGAACATGCGTGCACCCATATTGGTTCTTTAAACTGCACAAGGACTTGGCAAATGTGTATTCTGTTCAAGGTTATGTGAGTGGTGCATACACCAGCGACAGCTGCTTCAGGGCTACCAGCTCCTTGGGCACAGATGTCAGCATATTACCCTCCAGGTAACTGCAAGGAAACACACATAGTTGATATATATATGGATTACATCTACACAAATATAGGCCTATTGGGGGGAATAAATGTCAGTACAACACATAAAAGTTTTGGTTTTGAACCTTCTGTCACAGAAGAGTGTGAAGGACAGAGGACATGAAGGGCAGATGAGAGGAGTTTGGGCTATATGTTGGCAATAAAAGTTCTAAGCAGTAGCGCCTCAAATCTATACATGACAATTTAATTTACCAGAGTAATGGCGCATCATTGGTGTATATATATTTTACATTAAGGGGTGTGTTATGTGAATGTGAGCAGCAGCAAACTAAACAGAGCAATAAGCAAAAGAACATTTGGGCATTTTGCTTTTTTCCAAGAGTTCGATGAGAAGATGAAACTTTCATGTCTGTTTGTTCAGTATATTACTCAAACAGGGAGACAGTTAGCTTAGTCTAAATTTGTAATTGGCTGCATTCATTGGTACTTTATTCCAAAGTGTTATGGATTTGCATCACCCATAGTCTGACCACTGGGGGCAGATTAAGTGTTTTTTTTAGAGGACATTTAGACGTGTGGTGCCAACCCTGGGATTAGCATTAGCATTACCATTGTCATTTTGACCTTTTTGGATCATGTACAGATTAAAAAAAAAAAACAATTACAGAAATACATGAAAAAAAAAAAAAAAGCAAGCTTTATAAGAGTCGGTGCACATATTCCAAAAGCTCTGAAAGTCAAGTGAGCTGTTTCCACTTGTTTGGAGTGGTATCAACCGTCTCGTCTAACTCACAGCAAAACAGTGTTTTCTTTCCAAAATTAAGAATTATTTCTGTAAACAAACTTTAAAGTTGAACATGCTTAAACATACATACAATATCCACCTGCTGCTCTTTCTTTCTTTGTTTCTGAGGCAACATAACAAACACATACACTCAAGCATGCATGTACACACATATTTTATGATTCGTTGGTCTCTGTTTCCCTCTCTCTCTCTCAGGTCATAAGTAGGTCATGCGGACAGTATGATGGAGTGTCTCCTTCAGCCTGATCAATACCTAATCACTGTTATTGACCCTGAAGACAAGGCCTATTTCACAGCTAGAGGGGTTTCTGTGTGTGTGTGTGTGTGTGTGTGTGTGTGTGTGTGTGTGTGTGTGTGTGTGTGTGTGTGTGTGTGTGTGTGTGTGTGTGTGTGTGTGTGTGTGTGTGTGTGCGTGCGTGTGTGCGTGTGTGCGTGTGTGCGTGTGGTTGTATGTGCGTGTGTGGAATAATTCACCTTTACCACGACAGATTTGGTTCCTACTTTATTCTAAATTTCTTAATCTTAATTAACATTGTTTTACCCTTGTTTTATCCCACATCAATTCTAACAATTACTATCATTACAGACGTTTCCTTTATTGGTCTCTTTCTTTATTACAAGGATTCCTCAAAGGCTTAAAATCAATGACAAATACAAAGCAATGAACAGCATTTAGCAGCGGTAATATGCAGGGAAATTATAAAGCAAAAATGTTATGAATAAACAATTTTAGATATACAAATATTTTGTTAATTTTTAGTTCTTTGGCAATCTAAAATTTACATCTGATTATTATGGGCCAAAGCTTGAAAAACCTTCATTGTTCTGGTAAAGCATTTAAATGTAAACAAAAAGAAGCTTTTACTTCTCTCTGGATATCTTTATCAATATAACATAACAAATATTTTCAAAGGAAATTTAAAAAAAATTGGGGGGGAAAATAACCTGCTATGGTATTCCCTCATAACTGTTCTGGCTGTATAATATATTACTGAGTGGCGTAGATAGTTTTACATATTTGGGTCATTTATAGATGTATGACATCATCATCCAAAGAAACACAGACAGTAAACACACAAGTACCTGCAGCACTCACTTGACCACAAAGCTACCGAGTCACAGAAAGGACACGTGTGTGTGTGTGTGTGTGTGTGTGTGTGTGTGTGTGTGTGTGTGTGTGTGTGTGTGTGTGTGTGTGTGTGTGTGTGTGTGTGTGTGTGTGTGTATGTGTTTGTGGGTGTAGGTGTAGGTGTAGGTGCGTGTATTCACCAAATGATTTGCTAGTTCCTGAGGCAGCAGAGGGCAAACTGCTGCATCAATATTGCACTGCAGCAAAGTGTGACGGTGTGTGTGTGTGTGTGTGTGTGTGTGTGTGTGTGTGTGTGTGTGTGTGTGTGTGTGTGTGTGTGTGTGTGTGTGTGTGTGTGTGTGTGTGTGTGTGTGTGTGTGCGTGTGAGTGGTTGTGACTTTGCATGTTTTTGGAGAGTATGCAGTGACAGAAATGCCCATTTTTGTTTGTGTGCATGTACACTTCTGCTGGTATGCTCATCGAATTTTGTGTCTGTACTTTTGCATACGCACATCCTTGTGTGTGTGTGTGTGTGTGTGTGTGTGTGTGTGTGTGTGTGTGTGTGTGTGTGTGTGTGTGTGTGTGTGTGTGTGTGTGTGTGTGTGTGTGTGTGTGTGTTACGGTGCGTGAAAGCTTGACTCACAGCTCGGTGGCGTCCTTGGGAATGCCCTTGGGCAGAGAGTGCAGCCCTCTGTTGCTGCATCGCACCACGCCGTCTGAGCACGTGCAGACGTCGGGACAACCAGACGCAGGAAGACAACCATTATCCTCAGCACCTGGAGAGAGAGGGGGATGAGAGAGAGTGGGATATTAGAGAGAGACAAAGAAAAAGGAGGAGACGGAAGAGTGGGATAAAGACAAGGACAGCGAAAAAGACCAAGAGAAGACAAAATATAGATGGAGGGAAGGAAGATGGATTGAAAAAAGTTGGAGCAAAGGATCGAGAGAAAAGAGGAAATAAAGAGGGAAAAAGGGAGGCTAGAGATAAAGCCCGAAGTGTGGCACTTGGTCAGTTTCATTCAACTCTGCACTCAGCACTTTTTAAGAGTAGTTTATAATCCATATAAAATGGCCAGAGGCTGCTAAAATCAGCTGCACTGATGTCTTTCAGCATCTGGCTCAGGACCTGCAGGTAGGTTGCAGTGATTTTAAATGTCCTCAGATGATTCTGGAAAAACACTGAGCAGATGTTGATGGGATGGCCTGTGACAACTTTAAAAAGCCGAGTAATTACAGCAACCAAATGAATGCTGACACAACATCTGTACTCAGTTGTAGCTACTACCTGCGTGGTTTGGTCATATTAAAGATGTGAATGACCTTCAATTCAGACGTTTTCACATTGAGTAATTCTGTTTATATTGCATAATATCATACTTTATCTGAAAATGTAAATCTTTCCCAGGAAAATTCTTTCACTTGTTTTTTTGTTATGTCCCTTTAAGGAGCAGAATAATTACAACGTGAACAAATGGTTTTAATGGAGACTTTTTTGTCTACTGTCAAAACAGTACTTGTAAAAAATGTTTGATTAAACTGCCGTAATGTTGTACTTAAGTTGTGGATGTGCCGCTACGCTCCACGCACACGGCAGGGACAAGGAAACATCTGAGTGATTGTAATCATCGTAACACTCAGAGATAAGAAGGATCAGGGACTGAAGTCGAATGTTGTTCTTGGCTTAAAACATCTTCCATTTCCTTGATTGACACGCAAACTCAAATGCAATGCTTTAATCTAGTGATGCAGTGCGTGTAAACATTTGAACTGTGGTCCCAAATGTAAAACAAGCCGAGTTAAAACCATAATGAAGGATAATGAAGACCCGACACAGAGCCAATCATAACACAACTGCAATTTGAGTTTGTGTGTATGTGAGAAAAAGGAATAGGAAAAGGAAAGGCTTAATTTATACTCCTATATTTGAGCACTTTGTCATGTGTTTGGGTCTGCTTTTCAATTTGTGCTGATTTAATACTTACACGTATCTAAATGTTTGAACATGCTAACTTTGGTGCACCTTTCGTTTTTTAAATGGCTCCTCATGTCCTATGGCCATATTCTCAGTCAAGTTGTAGTTTTCTAATTGCACTAATGGCAAATCGGTGCTTGTGTGCCCGTGAGTGGAGCAGTGCATGCATGTGTGTATGTGTGTGTGTCTAATCTGATGTGTGTGAGTCCACGGGGAGGTGCAGCCATGGGCTGACTCACTCTACAGTTGGCTGATTGAATTAACATCTAAATGTGTGCTAAATATCTTCTCACAAATTCAATTAACTTTACCTTTCCCCCGGCTGCCTCTGGACACCTTAACAGCCATTTTACTCAACTAAAAATAGACTGGACATGGGACCTTGGTTGTGTGTGTGTGTGTGTGTGTGTGTGTGTGTGTGTGTGTGTGTGTGTGTGTGTGTGTGTGTGTGTGTGTGTGTGTGTGTGTGTGTGTCCCTTTCTTTTGGTTCCTTTGAGAGCCAGTTTGAGATTTACACCCTTCAGAGTCTGGACATTTGAGCATAACCCAGAGGTTATGTTTGATAGTTTGTTTGTCCGACTGTCAGCAGTCAAACCTTCGTGAACTGATGGGCCTTGAGCCAAAGAACGATCGATATGAAGTTGGTGATGATCTAAATCTTTGATTTCCACCATCTGAGTCTCACTTTGCAATACAAATAATTAATGCAGTCAAACTACAGATCCTCAAAGTTAAAAACTAATAATTAATGTACATTTTGCATGAAGGATTTTCTGTAGTTTATATTTATAGGTGAGTTTACCTTCAGTTCTTTTCGTTAACACTTTTGTAACAATTGCAAGGATATTACAGCCTGAGTGTTATATGAAACTGAGTGAGTTTGTGTGTAGATTTCTGTGTACATGTGTGTGTGCAAGATGATGCAAGAATTAATATCAAGATCGGATATCATCTTAGACTTTCCTTACTTAAGCCAACCCAGCTAACTACTTTCCAAACTCATTTTCAGTAAGTGGTTGCAGCAGAGCTACAGGAAATTAGAAAAGTGTAATGGATTAAAAAAAAAAAAAAAAAAAAAGGGATGGAACAAGAGGTCGAACGAGATAGAAAGAGAGCAAAAGTGAGATCGGATAAAGTGGAAAAGCTATGAGGAAAGAAAAAAAGGGTAGGGGGGATAAAGACAAATGTAATAGACAGGAAAGCCAGACCACACTTTGTCTATGGCGTCAAAGTTGGCGGCGAAGCCAATGAGCTAAGTCGCTCGAGGCAGGCATCGTCGTGGTAACAGCAACACCACTGTAAAAACCACAAGCTGATGTCATCTACGGCTGCTGTTTGCCAGTAGTTACTGATCACTCTGTCCTCACAATACCCCACGGAGGATGTGTGTGTGTGTGTGTGTGTGTGTGTGTGTGTGTGTGTGTGTGTGTGTGTGTGTGTGTGTGTGTGTGTGTGTGTGTGTGTGTGTGTGTGTGTGTGTGTGTGTGAGTGTGTATCTGGCCTGTCTGACATGATAGAAGCTCTTGAGATGAATATCTGGCAGTGCTGTTGAATCCTGACCACTGGTCTTTTTCTGCACAAACCATAAAACCTGACATACTCCAGTCAAAATATCAATGAAATCCCTGAGAACAATTCCTCCTCTTTTGTTGTTGCAGATGGAGATTTAGTCCAATAGCAGATATAAATAATATTCTCTGTTGACCTTTAATGCTCCACTGCAGCAGGAAATCCCATACAAGTTTCATTAGAGTAATTTGAAGTGTTATTTTCTGTCCTCCCATGATCAAGCTTCATACCTCCCAAAAGACTTTATTAAAAGTTACGCTGGGCATTATTACCACATAGAACACTTTTCCTTGTGGAAATTTCCTCTGAAAGGTCTGTCTTAAAAAAAATGCAGAATGCACTCAGCTGTTGGGATGAGTAAACATGATGCAAGGACAAATCTAATTCACCTTTCAATCACTTGACTCCTGCTCTTATCTGCGCAGGGCACATGGCTGCTGACTGACACGTGTCATTTGTTTCAGGTTTAAGGCTGTGCCGTTTTTGTTTTCCTGACACACCGCTGTGATTGTAAATGCTGCCTGCACATCCTGTGGAGCTCAGTAGACAAAAAGATCAACACCAAGAATTACGCCGTTAGTTCTCTTTATGAGCAAATATTATTATTTCCAATTATGTTAAATGTTTAATGGAGCCAAAGAGAAAACAAATATTTAGCCTCTTGTAACAGCAGAGAAAAAGAGACTAACCGTCGCATGTGAAGTCTGGGGCAGCGACGTCCTGGATGGGAATCTCCTTCAGGAAGGCTGGCCTTTGACAGCGAGGGTTTCCACTAACCACCCTGGTCTTCTTCAGCCACTGACCCAGCCAGGTCAAGTGACAGTCACACACGTACGGGTTGGACAGAAGGTTACTGTGGAAGTAATAAGGGACAGACACAGAGAGACAAAGAAGGAAATAATCAACTCAGGGCCAATGCAAAAGAAAAGAAACAAACAATGGAAATTGTCTTAAAAATGTTGCTGCACAATCTTAGTTACATGACACTTATATATATATATATATATATATATATAGAATATGATAAATTAATAATGGCAAAATGATGTACCATACCTATTTTCCTTGAATATTTACTTGAATTTTACAGGTAGAACCCAAATTCTGTCTCTAACTGCAAAATCAAAATGTTAAAACATTTGATTCTGTTTTTATTATTAGACTTGTATTTATATATCACAGAAACGTGTCATTTGTTGTTTTATTTGGTCTGTTAGTGTTTAACAGCCAATCAAAGAAGACAAAAGAGTTTATTGAATTTATAGTTTTTGTAATGAAAAAGAGCAGATTTGCACAATGCAGTGCACCAAAATTGACCAGAAAAGAAGGCACACAATGCAAAAGAGACAGATTATAGTTACTTATGTTAGAAGCTATTCAGAGTAATAATAATGCTGGTAATTTGTATGGTACAATGTACAATGCAAACAACACAGACACAACAGTTTTTGGTCAGTAATTCACTTGAATAAATTGAGATGGAAGACAAAGAGAGGCAGGGGGACAGGGGAAGGGAAAGAAAAGGTTATCAGTTATTTTTTTTATTCATTTAAAAGTACAAAGGAGATAGAGACTGAAAAAGACAAAAGTGGCAGAGGGAGGAATTGTGAAAGAGAGAAAGAAAAGAGAAAAGGTTATCTTCTCATTTTATTCATTTTTGATCACCTCTTACTGCATTTTGTTGCTTTTGTAACACGGCTCATGTAATATTTATGCTGAGCCATATTTAAACTGAAAAGGGTGGAAGGAGGCATCAGCGGGACGTAAAAGACAGACAGTATAGTTCAGTTAAAGCTGCTCGAGCTGTTGTAAGCCTTGTAACGCATCGAAACCACAGATGGACAGAAAGATCAAGAGTATTTTTTCTGTTGCTGTATCCTTATTAATATGATAGAAGTTCATTTTAACTCTGGTTCAGCTTGAACAAATGTTTTAGAATAAAACAAAAGAAATAAATAAATGAATAAAGCCTGGAAGTGATCTCCCTTTTACATGCAACATTGAAACAACTTAACGTTTCCATGTTGCAGGTAAACCCTCCGATTGTGTTAGGGCCCCTGATATTTTCTTTTCAGCTCACTGCCAGTGTTTAAGGGCGCTTTCACGTACAATTAATTTGTACTGTGCCCGAGTACGATTGTCCCCAGTCCCAACACCCTATAGCTGGCCAGCCTCCACATCACATTAATGTTCTGTACCCGAGTACACTTATGTTATTATCTACACAGCAGTGATATGCACAGAAAAACTATGCACCAAATCCAACTCAAACATTTTCTTACAGCTATTTTTTACAATAGAGTACTGTGTCACGTTACGGCTGCTTTTTTATGGGTGCACATGGAGGACACTACTCACACTTGTTTTTTGGAATAGCTAGCTTTCACAGGTGATGTGTGCCGTACCCAAATATGCTGACATAGACCTGAATGCGCCTCTTCCAAACGTACCTGGCTCAGTTCATCGTACGCAATGTTAGCACTTACCAAACCTATTGGACTTTGGGTTTAAAGGCACTCGAGCACGGTACAAATTATGAAAGCACCCTTAGATTCGACACAATTAATCCAAATATTGAAAATAGTGAACTGCAAATAATTTAGGGATGCTGTTTCAGTTAGTGGCAAATCAGTTCTTAGTTTGATGAAAAAGGAAAATGTCCTTTTCATCTTAGCAACATAAGAATTAACATATTAGAAAGAAAAAAAACATGTATCTTTTTAATGATGATGTGCTGCCTCCATGTTGGGTCTAGACATACGCAAGTGACATTTTGCCTTTCACTTTGTCCACTGAATAAATCCCAATGTTGCTATATGTGCTACAATATTAATGGTGTGCTATGACAGATAGGGACAATTTCCTTGTAATGAACTGACCTCATAGCTAAATCCCTTCCTTCCTTTTCAATGTGTTAATCTTTTAATTAAATGGAAAAACTCTACTGGGAAACAAAGCACTAAGAACGACGGCAGATATTGGAAATAGTAGGGGCGAGAGAGGGAAAACAGATGAAAGACAGGGGAATAAACAGAGTCTCTAGAAATACAAAATATCCATCTTTCTTTCATGCCAGACAGCAGGCAGGTGTTGGAATACAAAATCAAGTGTTACTACTGAGGCCATAAAAAAACTAAAGCTGCACCAAAAAAAAAAAAATAATTGTGAAAAATGACAGAGATGTGAGAAATGTAATATATTTCCATTTTTGTAGTGATGATCACCAACAGGCCCACTGAGCAAACCTGACTTAATGCAACAATGCATCCATCTATCCTCCCCCTCTATGTCTCCATTTTATTTCTCACTTTCTCTTGTCTCACATCTTTCCTCCCATAAGACGCAGGTGGAAACTTGAATCGAAGATGACAGGTACACAGAAGGACAGAAGGCAAGAACTAAAGCAGCAACAAGGGAAGAAAGTATAGAGGGAAATAAAAAGAGAATAGGGACAGGAGACTTTTGTTTTCCTTGGTATGTCTGTCTTTGAGGAAAAATATATAAGACTCAACCTGTAATGTTTTATTGAACATAAAATCGATTATTTACAACTTTCACATCTGGGTGGCCAGGTGATTCAAGAAAAACACACACACACACACACACACACACACACACACACACACACACACACACACACACACACACACACACACACACACACACACACACACACACACACACACACACACACACACATTCACTTCTATCACGCCTCCCTCTCTCTCCTTCCTAACAATGATGTTATGTGACAGGTTAATACTTGTCATAACTTTATTACATGGCAGTTTTTTTCTGTACTTCTGCGCACAGACCGAACACCAGTTAGCATCTCCCCTCCCCTCCCCCACAACCACCCATGTCCACACTCACACTAAACAAATAAATCAGTCCCTCCAGGAAATCGACATCTCATCCTGCAGTAATGAATGCAAATTCAACCAATCTCTGCAATATTTGTGGGGAGCTGCAAATTTGCAAAATTCCCATGATTTATCCACAACAAATGTGCTCAAGCACAAAGTAAGTATTTCCAAACAAACCTTGCAATATCTATAAAAAAAAAAAATAACTCGTCATTTACAGTCAGAGAGGCTCTTCCCCCTCTCCACATGCAGCTGACCAGAAAAAAGCTGCAAAACCAGAAGTGACAGGCTTTCTGGGAAATGTGGTTGTAGGAGAAACCAATCATCGCACTTTCCTGCATCAGTCTAATCATACAATATGAAATGAATTACATCTATTTCTACACCCTTACAGCTGTATTTTGCACTTTGTTTTTGTGCATATTCAATGTGTTCAAGTAATATTATTTAAAAATCATTTAACGCACATATTTCTTTACAAAAGATGTATGCTGTCTTTTCTATATTGTAGTCAGAGACTGTTTTGTAAAGCTACACCACTTTTGTGACTCAGGAATTTTTTTTTTAACTTTGAGACTATGATTTTTAAATTCTGAAAATTCTGAAAAATAAACACGATAACTCGATTATTCCAGCTTTTTCTGAGGTGCAATATGTGTACTACCATGGGATGTGATTATATACAAATCTTTCTTTTTAGGTATCAGTTTAAAATATTTTTTTTGACCATTTCCCCAATTTTACTGCAAACAAAATCACATAAAACCACCACAAACTCATCAAAACCATGGAGGGACTGATATGTTAAACAGATATACCATTCAAGAATTCTTGTTTTGGTCTCAGCAGGAGAGGGCATCTTTGGGAAGATAAAAACAAGCTTGCAGATGCTCTCCTGCGTGTCCATGTGCCCGTAGGTTGGTGTGCAGATGCTGAAATATAGTTAGCTTTGATAGCAAATGTCCTGGGATCCAGACCAATCTAGTCGATAATGATGGAGAGCATCTGTGAGGAGAGCGGCGGCCAGAGAGCAACACGTGTGCAAATGTGAGTGTGTGAGTGTGAGTGTGTGTGTGTTTTTATGTGCCGCACAAAAGATAGCTCCCACAGCAGGGCTGAAAACTTAGGGAATAGAGAGAGACAGGAGGGGAGAGACATATAGAAAGGAGGAGAGACAAACGAGATGGAAGACGCAAACAGATATGAAGATAGACACAAATAGATGGCGACACACGGTGAGAGGCGGCGCAAATTGTGGGACGGAAATGAAAAAAAAAGCACAAATGAAAATGAGCGACAGAAAAAGGAAGAAATTCAGACGGACACCACTCACATGGTGGACAGGGAGTGCAGGGTGGAGAAGGCTCCCGGGGCGATGCTGGAGATCCTGTTGTCGTACAGCGACAGCAGGCGCACCGAGCTCAGACCCGTAAACGTGCTGTTGTCAATGCAGCTGATCTGGTTGCTCCGCAGCATGCTGGAAACACACACACAAAAAACAACAAAGATTTAGCAAATGAAAGCAGTTACTGTTAACAGAAGAGCTTCCACGAAAATGTAAGATGTTAAATCTGTTCAAATATGTGAAAAATACACAATAATCTTTCATTTTCTTTCGTTCGAGGGATTTTGTTTTTAGCCTTACCGAGTAAAAAAAAAAAAAAAAAAAAAAACTAGGCTACATAGATAAAAAAAAAAGAGACAGACAAATGAGATAAAAAAATAAAAAAAAACACACAACCTGTAACGACATGGACAGAAGATAAAACAGAAAGCAAGGGTAAATTCAAACCAGTCCCCCGAGGACGGCCGTGACAGTCTCGGCAATATGACATTAGCTTTTGACACGCTGTCACGTGGGACCGCGCTAAGCGAGTTAGTTAGCATTAGCCATCTCTGGGACGGGCTAACCCAGTTAGCGAGGCTATTACTGGAGCAGGGAGCCTCTTAACATAATACAGAGACAGCCGTGATACCATTAGGGAGTCATTAGCCGGCACATATATACATGATAGCATTAGCCAGTCATTACTGAGCACGCACAGACGGCATCAGCTCACGATGTCGTACGCTGTCCTGAACCCTGATTGGACACCGGGCCCCTTTTATGGTGGGCGTAGAAATTAGAGGAACGACGAGATGTTGTCATCAGCCTTCATTTCAGGCCGAGTGCGTAAACAATCCTCTCTTTCAGGTCTGGGGTAAAAAAAAAAATAATTAAAAAAAAATAAAGTTCACGAAGTCCACCGGAAGTCAGATACTAACGCAGGTCTGCTCGACGGAAGGCGCCGGGACGGCCAGCGGTCGCAACCGTGACAGGAACTCACAGACTTTTTTTGTTTGTTTGTTTGTTTGTTAGCCTTCGTCGTGGCATTATATTCATTTTCTTAACAAGCGGACGGCAACCGTAAATACACCGCTGAAAACAATCGCGCACTGTGAACAAGAGTGGTGTTTCTGTTACTTCCGTCACCTTCACCCTGACCTTAACCTAAAACCAACCTTAAACCCAGTCTTCAGACTAAAACTTAACAAGTTACCTTCCCACCTCGCCTCCCCTTTTTGAGGCGAGTCCTTCAACTGTGTGAACAGATTCATGTCCTCACAACAACTTCACGCACACGTGCACACGCACACGTGCACACACACACACACACACACAAACACAACACTTACAGAGTTTTGAGGCCAATGAGGCCTCTGAACATGCGTCCCTGCAGTCCGGTTAGCTTGTTCCCCGTCAGCAGCAGCTCCAACACTCCACCCGCTCCATCGAAAACACCGTCACGAATGTCCCTCAGCTTGTTGTTGCTCAGGTTGCTGCAAGGAGGACAAAATAATTATTCTTTTTCATATTGAGGAAATTCTAATGGTTGTGTTTTGTTTCAGTTAAAGCACATGCCGGACTGCCAAATGGAGTTGTCCATGTAAACTAACAGAGGGGACACACATGCAAACAAAATGTTACATTCCCAACTTAATTTCAGTAATAAATCATGTCCCTTCAACTAATAAATGTTAACTCTTCTCTCTTTCATCTTCATGTCCTTGTCCTGTACAATAGATATCCTGATAACAGAGCCAGCCATCAATATAACTCACAAAACGCACAGCAAACATACACACACAAAAGCAAATGAGACAAGTGATCACAAACAACTGAAAATGATTGCTATCTCTCTTCCTTGCATGCACAATAAGAGGAATGAAAAGGAAAAAGAGAGCCCATCGACAGAGACAATAACTTGAGATGATAGCCATCACAACTACTGTAGCTTTCATTCAAGGCTAGTTTTGTGTTTCCTCTTATCAGCTTTATGGAAGTTGAGAGGAAGGAGAGCAGAAACGCGGGAAGTAGATGAACGAAGACATTTAAAAGATGGAATAAAAAACTTTAAATGTCGCAGAGCAGATGCAAGTGTTAGAGGTGAGAAGGGGTGAGGAAAGGAGATGAAGAAGAGAGGGAAGGAATTGAAGGGAAGGAAAATGGAAATGAGTGCAAGTCAATCTATATCGTCAGTGACACTGCTAGATGGTTTGCAATTTCCTCTCCAATAAATCAACTGCTGGTCTCTGCTCTGTCTTTTTCTATCTCACTCTGACACACACACACACACACACACACACACACACACACACACACACACACACACACACACACACACACACACACACACACACACACACACACACACACACACACACACACACACACACACACAAACCTAGAGTAGGTTGTAGATAAGGACTGACTGTAAATCTGAACTGAAGGCCCATCTTCTATTTCCATTTAATATTTGCTTCCTCCATACCTCCAACCCACCCTTCCCCCCTCCTCTCCATCCTGGTGTCCCTCCCATCCTCTTGCTTGTCTTCACTCACTCCTCTTCCTGTGTCCTTTGCTCCAAGACTTTTCTCTTGTCTTCATCCTTTACCCTTTTGTTCTATTTCTTTCTTTCCTCATTGTCTTTATTGTCCCTATTTCGGTTCACTCTGTACTTCCATTGCCCTTTCGGTGTGACCCTTCATTTATTCATTTTCTCGGTCTCTCTTTCCTTCCTTTTTAAGTTCTAGCTTGAGTTTCATTCACTTTAAATATTTTTCAATCATCTTATTTCTTTCCCATGGTTATTGCCTACTCCCCCCCCCCATTATTGTATTTCAAACATGTTTAATGGAGAAACACTAAAAAAAGAGAATAATCCCATTAGATGTGTCTAAAACATCCAAACTGATTCCACTCAGACATATTAAATCCTCATTTATGCCCAGTCCACTTATGTCCATTTCAGAGGAAGAATGTGGGTAAAAATGTGAAGCAGAAATAGACAAAAAGACAAAATGTCCTAGTCTTTACCATAACAGAAAAAGTAAACCATTCTTTCAAAAGTATACGTACATCTTCTTCAAATTAGGCAGCTTCTTAAAAGTCCCTGTAGCCTCCAGGACAGCAATCTCATTGTCGTTTAACCGCCTACGGAGAAGAAGATAGAGACGGGCAGTTAGATGTTTATTCTTTTATGAAACAAACTGCTTTAACACACACAGATGAACATCCACGTACGTACAGAGGCCGTGAGGCCGTGAGCTAAGGAGGAAGGGAAGCATGAAGGTTAAGAGGACTTTAGTGACCGTTGAAGTATGATGCTGCAGAAAACAACAGAGGGGGGAAGAAATCAAATTTTGAGAAGAGAAGAGAAGAGAAGAGAAGAGAAGAGAAGAGAAGAGAAGAGAAGAGAAGAGAAGAGAAGAGAAGAGAAGAGAAGAGAAGAGAAGAGAAGAGAAGAGAAGAGAAGAGAAGAGAAGAGAAATGGATCCTTTCTATGTAGTCATCAATACCCACACTGCCCCAAGCCAAGGGAAAACAGTTTGAGAGATAGGAAGCTAGACATCTGCTTTATTGAGGTAATTTGTACTAAAGGCTGCTACTAAAAGGATGCTCTTTGTGTATGTGTATGTGTGACAGAGTTGCAGTTAGAGAAACTGAGGGAAAAAAGTGAAAGTTCAGCTCAAGGGGACACTTTCTAATGACACACGGGGGGTGGTGGAAAGATGGATCAGCCGGCATAAAGCCAAACTGGAGTAATATATTGCAAACTAGATCGGTGATGGTGGTGAAAATGATACTGCTTTTACTGCAGGGTTGATTTGCATATTTTGACTGTAAAGAGTATAAATAAAACATCTAATCTATTTACCATCTGATCGACAGCGCCGCGGTATCTACTGAGAATGTACAGCGCATTTAACTTAGTGCAAATAATTCTCATAATACTGACTTCATACTTATTGAAAGCTCTCAAGGCTGATGTGAAGGATCTTTATGGCTGGTGGAGAAAGTCACTAAGAAAGACAGCATGATGGACACATGAGTAAAAAGGGAGCAAAAATATTTATAAGCCTTCAGCTGAACCACAACCTGCACTGATTTCCCCTGATAAGGAAGGTTACAGAGCTCAACTGATGGCTCGTGTGTGTGTGTGTGTGTTCTGTGTGTGTGCATGTTTGTGACCTGCAGCAACCCACTGGTTGGTTGTGTTAAGTTAAGGAAAAGGAAAGAGAAAGAAAGAGAGAGCGAGAGAGAGAGACAGGGCATCAAAAGCAGTGGAAACTTTGATGTGCCCTCTAACCGACCATAAAGGACAAAGTATATATCTTTGACTTGAAGCACCCCGGGAATGGATAGAGGGAAAAAGGGAGGGAGGACTGGAGGATATAGGTTCACAGAGAGAAACACAGCCATAGAGAGAGACAGATAAATTGGGCACTAATGGTCTGTGAAGTACTGGCATTTTTAGTCATCTAAAGCGGCAGCCATGGCTGAATTCACCATTGTACAGCTAACCTCCATAAGTAATACTGTGACAACCATCCTGCATCTGCCTTAATGCTGCAGTCATCCCCCTCTGTAGCTTTCCTCCATTACTACCACAGTGATAACCATGGCCGAAGCTCTCCATCCTTCACCTACATTTTAAAGCTGCCAGCGACTCAGCATTATTAGGCAAAGCTTTGCTTCTGGCTGGATTCTCATTTCCTGGCTGGAAATATTAGCTTATTGAATATTCGATCAAGGGCCAGGTGCTGAAAGTAAAATGGGGGTTGCTGATTTGAGCGTGACCTGCTTTTTGTCCAGTTTATGTCCTCAGACTGTGTACTTTATGACTAATGTGCAGTTTTTAAGTCTTTGACCACATCGTTTTCAAATTATATCATCAGTCTTATTACATCTGGTGTTATGCAATATTTTCAGTAGCTCTTCAGTTACCTTCCCTGAAGATTTTAATGCCTTAACATAATACTTCATCACCCTCATACATATAAACATAGTAAGTACGAATCTGTATTCTCATTATCGATTCATCTTTCATTTAAATATCAGAAAAAAGTGAATTTTGTTTGAAATTTGAGCACAAAGTTTAATCAATTATCTGAACAGTTTCAGATAACTTTTCTGCGAATTGACAAATTGCAGACTGTGAACTCATAACAGACCTTTTAACCTTCCTCGGAATCTGATTACAGCCTTGGTCTTGCATGTTATCTGTTATTCATTGCCATATTTCAGCAGTAAAAAGAGTGATCCGTGGGACTGCTCAGTATTCTAGTGTGAGACTCTTTGCCAGACATGATGATGGCTCCTTTGGGACTTTGGGAGATAGAAAAGACTGTTGAGGGGCATTTTGGTCTGGGAGCTAAAAATGAGAAGTGACATTCATGAAACTGCATTGAGAGAGGCAGCACGACACAGAGAGCATGTGCACTGAATACAAGCATTTGTGTATATCTTGGCATGTAAACAGGCCAAAATTCTATGTAGTATTTGTGCCCTACATGACTCTGTGAGCATTCTTCCAAATGTATGCATAGGTGTTTTCGTGTGTGCGTATGACTGTGAAAGTGAAAAATGTATTGACTTGTCTGCGGGATGTTCACGGGCGTGTTGTTTTCACAGTTTCAATCTGATATTTCATCATGTTTGCATATACTCTATGTGTGTGTATATAAAAGGGAAATACCAGCTGACTTACAGGTCGGTGGTGTGTTCAGGGACGTGTGGAGGGATTCGGGTCAGTTTGAGGTTGGAGCAGTCGACCACCGTTCCCTCACAGCGACATTTCTCTGGACATACCAGATCCTGGAAACAATCCCCACTCAGACGGCTGCGATAGTCCTCCTGACCTGCATAGGAAAGGGGGAGTGGAAGAGAGGGACAGAACAAAAGTAAGAAAAAGTGACATAGGAATAAGGACATAAGAAAATGAAGACCGAAAAGGGAGGTAAATTAGGTCACAAAGAGAAAGTAGGAGTAAGTTGGAGAAAAAGGAGGGGAAGAGAAAAGGACAGTAAGTAAGACACCATGGGCAGAAAAAGTCAGGCATGGATTGTAGAAAATAAATCTTGTCCCACTTATTTGACAACTTTAACCTGTGAATGTGAGAAAAATATAAAATCAGTGAACACTTTCAGACGTTGCCTTCACTCCCAGGCTATCTGTCTAAACTGTTCCTTGTTGGAGCTTAATGGTTTAGAAAATTCTACTTGTCTTTAAGATTCAGCTGTCAAAGGTTACAAAATATAATTACCCAACATCATCATCTCAACGTCATTTGCAAAACATGAATGGGTAGCACCAAACTGTATCGACCTCGTCTGTTTAAGAGAACAGGCTGTACCGGAGCAGGCACAGGGCTGATGCAGGGCGGGGTGATTTTCTACGGCTGGCACTGTAAATCAAGTTAACAAACAGATATCCAGGTGGTTTTATGGAATCATCTCGTACATAAATGTGGTTTAACCCCGGATGTTTTTGTTTAACAAGGAGAGCCAGAGACCACTTCTGTTATTTAGATATAATGGGAGCAGATATTATTTATGACCGCGAGTGCCTGTGGAATAGACCTGGTTTACATCATGCATCACTTGTGTTTTTGCACCACATACTGTACTCTCTTTATAGTTCTCACGGTTATCGTTACCTGTTTTTCTTCCTGTTGATAATGTCTATCTTTTGAGAGGTGACTAGCTCCTTTCAACGGAAGAATATTTTGGAATAATGTCTCCAGGTTGAGTCGCAACCTTGTTGGTTGGTAAGTCGACGGAAAGGAAAGAACAATAGAGCAGTAAGGAAGAAAAGAAGGAGGGTGAAGACCAAAGCAAAGGACGGACAGTGGGTTTTTATAACCCCAATAAGAATAGTGGTTGAGGGTGGAACAAGGGTGAGGGAAATGTATCAGCCATGCGACCTACTGAAACACTGCCATGCCGTTGGACAGTTTGAATGCAGAGGAAGGTGTCACAAGCATTTCTTTGGGCTTTGAAACACCAGATCTCAATACTTTCCAAAGCAAATAACACCAATGCAAAAGTAGGAGCATCTGTTCAAAAGCCCATGCAGAGCTCATATTAATCCTTGCAACCAAGGTTAATGTGGATGTTTATAAATTCACTTAAATGTACCCTGTGGAGTTTTGGCCACCAGTAGCACAATGAAGCAATGATTTTACATGCGAGATCCCATTTTGTTTATATTGTGCATGCGCACGATGGCAACCATGAACGCATGAAAGAACACAGGCAAAGCAATGCCCGAAAATCTGCTGCCAGTATCACAAACCAACCGATGGTCCATGCAAAGAAAGGAAGTAATATGGTAACAAAAGGCAAGTAAAAAACTTCAAGCTAGCAAACATTGCAATTTAAAAAAAAATGTACGATTTAGAATAAAAACTTTGGATTTCCATATATTTTAAGTATAAGCATTCAACACATTTGTTAGAAGCCAACCCAAGCATACAAACAGTGCGTTTTGAATACAAATGCTTACTGTGAACATAACTTTGGTTGGTTTACAAGAAAACTCCACAGGGCGCCAACATTTCCCAAAGTGTTGAACACTAGTTAGTAGGTAGACACTGATTGATATTGCATTTTGACGTCCAATTGTATGTCTATGGCTCATATATCACCCTCAGTTACAGTCCAATGTATCAGAAGCCCCACAAACAGGTTAAGTGCTGGACTCCCACGTTTGCCTCCAAGGTGTGTGATTGGCTGGGAGAGGCGGGTAGGTGTATGCTGCGCGGTCCCTGGCGCTTGACGGAACCATGTGATGTCACAGTAGGCGGGGCCACATGGTTAGATCAAGCACAAGAGACAGCTGCACGAACCAATCAGAATGCAGGTCCACACAGGAGGAAGGCGGGGCAACAGAGAGCTGCACCAATCAATCAGGGGGCGGGGTCCATACAGGATAGGAGAGGCAACAGACAGCTGCAGATCCACAGAGGCTGGGGGCGGGACCAGAGAACTGCCCACCAATAGCAAAAATGTCCACACAGGTCCAGAGAGGAAGAAGAGATGCAGGGAGAGGTGCAGGACTGCAGAGAGGAAGGGCTGAAGCAAAGACGACAGCCATAACCAGCTTTAGGGGCATTTAGAATCGAGTTATCTTGGTTACCTCCGTGGGCAGAGCACAAACATTAGGACATTCCTTAATATTGAGACCTACAAGCTAACAAGGTAGCACATATGAACATAACACTGTAAAGTATTTTGGGTAAAACCATTTAACGGTATTGGTTATGCCCACTTTAATCCTGGGAAACACCATTTTAGAGAGCAGGAGGGGTGGAAATGTCATGACACAAAATACTCGGTCTTACAGGATCGCTTTTAATTGGCACTAACTAAGGATGACGAAGATGGAAACAACCAGTTAGCGCCTGAACAATCACAAACTTTTTCTTTCAGCACTGTGGGTCTGCTGTTACATGTTTTCTGTGACCCCACTGTGAAATAAGGTGGACCCTTCATTTCCAGCCCAGCCTCACGTTAAAGTGTGTAATACATACGTCCACCAGACGATACTGTGTCAGTGTCACATTTTGCCTCACCTCGGCGTGAAAAGTACACACAAATATGACCACTTGAAGAAGTACAAAAGTGATCAAGTTTAAGGGAGATAAGTTGGACAGACAAAATCCAGGACTTTTACCAAGAAGACTAGGGGTTGAGTTCGCAAAAGCGACGTAAATTTCTCTTGAGACTTTTCCTAACCAAGTGGTTTTTGTAACTTCATGTTTTGTTTTCTTAAACCACTTGGTGTTTCAAGGTTAGTACATACTGTTATATAATCCACTTTGTTGCTCATTGGAAAACAAACACAGGACACTCTTTCATCAAATTATAAAAATACTGCTGTGTATTAAAGGCAATTAAAGGCAGTCCCTTTTTGATAATACTATTATATGATAATCTTCTTTTGGACTTGTCAGATTTGCTTTGGCTGCTGGAGTTATGTCAGTTGTCAGACGTGCTATACTGTGCTGCTTTGTAAACCAATTATTTACTTACAACCGCCAGTTTAACACAACTCAAAGCCTGTAAGGGAATTTTACAAAATAATTTTCAAGTGAGCTATAAAAAAGGCAAAATATTTAAGAAAGGAAAAACAGAGTGAGGAGTCACTGCAGGAAGGCAGTGTTAATGTGAAGTGTGGTCACACATACACACAATTTCTCACACTCACACAAGTGAGCAATCAATGTCTACGGCCAGTCCCTGCAGGGTTACGTATTGTGCTGCTTCAGTGTACCAAATTGTTCTGTGTTGTAATTAGTGAAACCCATGGCTCATATCAGAGGATGTAACAGTAATACAACACTGCCGCAGAGAGAGACTGTGCATGTTTGTGAGTGGGTTTTAGTGCATCAATATCAATTTCATTTTTTTATTTACACCCCTTAACAAACACAAGTGTATTTAATTTGTTCATGTTTTACTTGTGTATGTTGACATTTCCCTTTTGACCTGATTAGCATGAGTTTTAATTAACCCTAAGAGGTTACTACATGCATGTTTGCTTTATCAGTGTGTTCTCCTGGAAATTATGTCCATATATGCAACTAAATTGCAACATAAAATACATTTTTAATCACAGATATGAAGACATTTGGATATTATTCAACTTTGTTTTGATTAGGTTCAGGCACTTAGAGCAATTTCATTTGGTGTATGAATGTAATTTCTAGGACACCAGGCTGGTGTGTTGAGGAGTGTCTGTGTGGATTCATTTCCTACCTGTACACCTGAACTTCTTTCCTTTGACCTGGCTGATTCGTTTGTTAGCCAGCCTTCTGGGATGGCTGCAGCGAGCTCCACTCGTCTCAATTGGGTTGTCAAACAGGTAGTCTGCCAGCCACTTCAGGTGACAGTCACACATAAAGGGATTCTGGGCCAAATGACTGAGAGAAAAGAAAGAGGAGGAGATGAGTTTGTCAAGAAAAGAAGAGGGCTTCACAGTCGCTGGTGTGTGACCCTCCGTTCACAGGAGTTTTGGTAATACTCATACAAATTATTCATGATTCATCCCATTAAAGTTTTTAGCATGTGTTGCTCTAAACTGCGAACTGTGGCTCCAGCATATTTCCTTCTGGGTTGTTTTATGTTTGAGGCAGCAGACACAGTTATCAGCACAGAATAATTTCACAGTTATTATTCACACCAATACCCTTTGTTGATTAACCAGAGAGAAAAAAAAAGGGGATCACAAACAGATACTTAATCAACAGTAAACTTTCTAGATTGGTATGTTGGCAGGTTTCCTCTGTCAGGCTAATCATGTTTAGACATCAATGTGTAACTTAATCAGTTCAGAATAGGGCTGCAACTTGTTGTTATTTCTTATTATCTATGAATTGGCTATTAATACTTAAATTTGTATGTCCTAGAAACAACAACATGGCATTTTAATATCTTCAATTTGCCTTCTTTTTTTGCCTGACTAATACCCTAAGATAATGAATTTGTTGTTGAACATGCCAAAAAAAAAAGTCATATTTCAGAAGCTGGGACTGGAAAATATTTGGTATTTATGGAAAAACTGAAATGATTAATCAATTATGAAAATAGTTGGCAATTAACATTTTATTTATCATCATGATCCGCCACTGATTATCCAGAATGAGGTTGCAAAAGCAGCAGTTTGAGCAAAGTAGCCCAATTGGTGTCCTAATCCCCAGTCCCTTCCTCCAGCTACTTCTGGGGGATTCTGGGGCATTTCCAGGTCAGGAGGGATATATCATCCCTCCAGCCTCCTCCCAGTTGAACGTGCCTGGACAACAGCACTAAGGAGGCATCCAGGTAGTTAGTTGACAATACATTTTCTGTTAAATAATCAGTTAATTTACTACTTGTTTCAGCTCGAGTTAGATCCCTCAAATCTTACAGTACTTACAGAGTCTTGATGGCGCGCAGAGGGGCGAACAGCCCTTTACTGATAGTTTGCAGCTTGTTGTCGTACAGCGACAGCAGGTTGAGGTTCTGTAGATCTTGGAACGTATTGACTCTCAAACAGTTAATTTTGTTGGCGTTCAACAATCTGAAACAAAAGGGAGAGCCATTAACATTTGTTATTCATCTGTATTCATTGTGCTTATTCAGCTTCAGTATCTCTGTGCTGTAGATAAAAGATGAATGCATATGCAGATAATGAGAATTTATTTTTCGCCACTGAAAAACCACTAACTTTTCTCCCCTTGTCCTCTCCCCCCCTCCCTATAGCCACCCCCTCCCTTCCCCACTCACTCATGATTATATTTTTTCTGGGTGACACATAAATCAGAAAATTGCGGTTTTATACTTTTCCACTTTCTCTTGTGGAGAAGGAGGGGGATATCTACTGTTGGGTGTGTGAGTGTAATATCTTATTTTCATGGGAGAGAGAGAGAGAGAGAGAGAGAGAGAGAGAGAGAGAGAGAGAGAGAGAGGAGAGATGGTGAGGGGGGGGGGAACGAGAGGAGATAGAAGAATGGAGATGGGATGGTGGCGGGAAATAATGGAGTGAAACAGTGAAGGGACAGGTGAAAATTTAATTTGGAGTGACACAGATATACATTTAAGTGAACAAGGTTGACAGGCAAAGCGGAGGAGAGAGGCAGTGGGAAATGAGAAATGTGATATAGGGATTAGGCAAATGACAGGAAAAGTTTTCACCGCCACCCTTTTTCTCCGTCTCCCTGTCCCCTCATACCTGCACTTCATTAGCTAATGTATCCAAGTTGTCAATTTTTTGTAATTTTTTTTTACCTTTTCTCTTTTCTTGCTTCTCGTCTTTCTCAATCGACATCTTTTTACTCCTCTCTCGCGCTTAGCGCTCTCTTTTCTTGTCTTTCGTTACGTTCTTTGTTTTCGATGTCTCTCACTCACACCAAGCTGTCTCATTCTTCCCCGTCTCTCCTTTCTTTGCCTGACAGGTGACTAACATGGCGCTTGGTACAGCGGCTCAGCTTAATTGTCTCGAGTCGTTCTAACGAGCGACTGTACTGGCACAGGCCACTTATACGCGTGCGCTCACAGGTGACACACACGCGCATACACATGCTGCTCTGCGACATATCCACGCCTCATTAGGCAGCTCACAGGGGGAACTAATTACTTGAAACTGCACCAGTCAAACAATGCAGCACAGATAATATAAACAGCAGACCAGTAGCTATACAAAGCAATAAACACATCTTCGCTGTGGATGGTTGACATACTGCTTGATTCAGTGGTGAAAGCTGAATATAATTCATAATTATTACCCTATATTTGATAATCTTGACATTCTTGCCAGACGTTTTAAAGATGGGAGGTTGTTCCTTTCTTATGCCTGCCGAGTGAGCGCCAACACCCCCAGGCGCTGTCTTTACGGTACGCATCAATGATGTGGCAAGGCATGAAAATGAGCTAGTCATTCAGTACTTTATTTATTCATTGAATGAACCAGTCACAAATGCAGTGAATTATGCTATCAAGGGAGCACGCATGCAAAACAAATATAAAGCATTTAGTGGTTTGGTGTTTAACATTTTATGCCTTCGGTATCACGATGTCTGAGGGAAAATGCTTTTTCAATTGGGGCTGCTAAATGTTAATGATACCATGACATACATACGTTGACTTGAAACCCAAATTTTGCCTTCTCTCTCTGGTTCTCTTTGCTCTCTTTTCTAATCATTTCAACATTTATATGTTTCTCCATATCTGTCTTCTCCCCTTACGTCTATGTTGTTTTCCATCATTCACTCTTGATCCGTCCGTCCATCCATTCATTTATCCATCCATCCACACATCCCTCCACCCCTCCTCTGTCTCTGACTATGCACCATGCATCCAAATGATCCACCTAGGCCCGTAAAAGGTGTTTGTGGGTTAGATTCACTCATTCTCATTCTCTTTGCTTCGCTTCACTTTACGACGGAAAGGCCTAGAACATTAGCTGTTTCTGCAGTGGACTGCGGCATTTGCGAGGACCATATGCCACATACACTTCTTATGTAGCTGTTTCAGAAATTTTTTACTGCAGGCTGAACCGCTGCTGCAGTTTGAATCTGTGCCCACGAGGAATTATTCAGATAATTCCTCCCAGAATACACCAAAGATTAGAAGAACTATGGGAGATTACAGTTTTTATTACAATGCACCAATTTGTTTCATGTTGAGCATTTTTAGGAGACTTTTTTTGCAGAAGAACATGTACGAGATGAAGGACAGATGGAGGGTTAATGCATGAAGAGGGGATTTTAAACGTGTTGCTACTATTTGGTCCTGTGATTGTGGGTGAAATGCCTGATACGTTCTTCCTCGTGAAATTACAGCGAGATGTTGAGGCAATCAGGACCCATAACATTGGACTTAGCTGTGATAATGGTCTGGAAGTGGATTTGGGTTGCTGGTGCCAAATCACCAAATCACGATAACTGGGGAAAATCGAGTGCAAAATGTAATATAAAGCCATGTCTTCCCATTATTTTGCCTCCACTAAGATTCAATAAGAGTTTCAAAATGATACCAATTCATGTTTACCATCACGAGTAAATTATAGCACTTTTACATATGTTTTGTTCACAGTAATTTCAGTAATTTTGAAGAACTTTCAGGTTATCACAAAACCTGTGAGCCAATAGGATGAAGCAGTAAGAAATCAGCTCTGCAAATGAAGCCATAAAGGAAATGCGGGCTGCACTTTGTTACCTACCTGTTAGAAAACATCTCCTGTGTAGCCTTTCATTTTATTGAGTGCTATTTTTTGTTTACTGAATAATGTATTTTATTGTTTTCTGGGGGGAACACACATATACATTCAGGTGCACATGTAATACCAGACCAGAGAGACAGTACTCACAGTAGCTGCAGGGAAACCAGTCCATCAAACAATCCTTTGGGTAGTTCAGTGATCTTATTGCCGTACAGAACTCTGCACAAGACATTCAAAACAACATGTTGTTAGACGACAGTATTTACACGGCCTTCCTTACACATTAAGACTCTGGTTGTCTGAAGTCTGGTGTGTGGCTTAGTAAAATACTTTTATTTGTTTTCTGGACAATATTCCTGCTTATGCTGTTGATATTGTTATTTCTTTTAGAATATTTGGGCAGGTTTGATGACGCTGTTTGGATTTAACCTGTGTCCCTTTACAGCCGGCTTCTATGACAACTGACACCCTGAATCATTATAGTTATACAATTCTTTTCTTCCATATTAATACCCTGCACATAACACCGCTGAACAATACAGTTCAATGTGGAGCATTGAAAACCAAAACTAAAACCAAAACCTCCTTAGTTTATACTGTAAACTTAGGTGCCCTTTGTTACTACTTCTGGCAAGGTGGTTATGTTTTTAGTGCTTGTTTGATTGTTTGTCTGTGTCTTTGTCAGCAGAATTACAGAAAAACTATGTGCCCAATTTTCATGGAATTTGGTGGAAGGGTGTAGCATTGGCTAAGGAAGAACCCATCATATTTTGGAGTCGATCTGAGATCACAGGGTGGATCCACTTATCATTTATCACTGACATTTGGCCTAATCAATGTCAAACATCTTAAGATCCAGCAGATGGTAGTAAAGTTCAACAGGGATACAACATAGACCGTTCTAAAGATGCAATGACTCTGTATCACAATGCACCTTCCTGGATATCAGTAATCTTCTGGGATACACATTTACGAATCACTCAATACAGCAAGCAATTGTTATGGAGCATTTGGGGACCAGTGTTTTGTAGAGGAGAACTGGAACCGGTACTGGGTACAAACATTTTGATGTCATTTTAATAGTTTTGGAAATATGTGCTTTGTATTGTGGTTGCAGCTGCAGATTCACATTTTATAGTGGAGTCAACTGTTGGCCTTGGCGGGGGTCCGCACCCTCCGAGTTACTGTGTTTCTTCACCCAACCCATCTTCCATTAAATCCATTACAACTGTTCAGCTCTCCAAAAGGGGAGGAAGACCCTCAATATAGCTGCTCAGAATGAAAAAGTCATCACGTCTACCCAGCTGGAAAACGATTTTAGTGAGGAGAACTAAAGGAGTGTGGCAATCAAAGCCACAAAAGCTGTCTGTTTCCAGAAGAAGGCAATTTTTAACTTTTTTTTTCTGTCTGACTGTAATAAACATGCACTGCGCAGTCATTTCCACATGGAGGCTTTTCTCGCTAAGCACACTGTTTTGGACCATTTATCTCATTTGATTGTCAAAAACTGAAATGATGTTTTATGTCTTCCAATTGCAGTCGCAATCATTTAATTCACTTGAGCAATTTTATATTTTGCAACATCACGGCTCAGCAGACCTGTAGTGCAGAAGTCGTGCTTCTCAGTGACATTCCCATACAGCTGAATCGGCTGTGTGTGCATGTATTTGTGTGTGTGTGTGTGTGTGTGTGTGTGTGTGTGTGTGTGTGTGTGTGTGTGTGTGTGTGTGTACATGTGCGTGTTCAGTCTTAACACCCAGAAGAGTTCACCTTGTCTGCCCCTTCTTGTCTGTCTGTCTGTCTCATTTTCATGCTTCAGATTGATTCAAATTAAACTGTCCTTCATGTTCTTATCACATTCACCCTCAGAGACGCACACACAAACACACACTTAGTGATTACAGACACGTACAATTACACACACATAAACCTAGGCAAAGACACACATAAAGCCCATCCGCACACTCCGCTGCATTGTGTTCCAGTTGTCAACATTGACTGCGACAACATTTGTATTTGCTTAATGTCTGGAAATGCAATTACCTCCCTGTCTGGGTATGTGTGTGCGTGTATATGATTGTGTGTGTTTGCACGCACATGTGTCATACTTACAGTGAGGTGAGTGAGCGAAGACCGCTGAAAGCATCGGCAGCGATGTCAGAAATCTGGTTCTTACTCAAGTCACTGGGGAGAGAGAGTGAGAAAGAGAGAGATTACTGTAATACACAGTAATGGGCTTCACTCTGTGTGAATGTCCTAGAACTGTCTGACAAATGATCGTGCAAGAATACATCAGCAGAGGTCAAGGCAAGGGGACAAGAGGGGAAAAAAAAAAAAAGTGTAAGAGGGGCTGAATGAGTGAGTAAATGAGGGAGAGAGAGTGATGGACAGAGTAAGGAAAAGACTGAAGGGACAAGAGCGAGAGAACGAGAGAGAGAAACTGGAAGAAGTGGCATGTAAAGTGCAGTTCATGTCATTCACTTCCACCATTGTATGATATATTATTAAACACTGCTGTTGAGGTGAGGTTAAAACTCCATCTGTGTGTGTGTGTGTGTGTGTGTGTGTGTGTGTGTGTGTGTGTGTGTGTGTGTGTGTGTGTGTGTGTGTGTGTGTGTGTGTGTGTGTGTGTGTGTGTGTGTGTGTGTGTGTGTGTGTGTGTGTGTGTGTGTGTCAATACTGGTGTGGACTTCCAATTAGATTCTTCCTTTTCAGAAACATTACTCATGTGTTTGTAATTTAAGTTTGAGACTAAAATATTTTTTCTTCGCTGAGGTGCATCAAGTTCTGTTAAACTAGATACAAGAAAACCGGGTGAGCCCTGACGAATGGGTCGTGTAGATTTAATTGTTTCAACAGTTAACTAATAGTAACAGCACTCTCATGGCAATCGTTTAAACATGTACACTACAATACTATTTCTTGATCTTCTCAGTGCTGTACAAAATTTTAAAAAAAGAATGTACTAATGTAATACTGAACCCTGGAGTGCCCTGAAACATATTAATGTAAATATCAATCTGTTGAATCATAGTAATGTGTGAATGCTAGTGTTTATTTGCATGAGTTTAGCAGTCTGCAGTTATACTCAGAAAGACTCACATCCTCTTGAGCTTCTTGTAGGCGGTAAAGGCTCCTGCAGGGACACTTTTAATCAGATTCTGCTCCAATCGACTGCAGAGAGAAAGAGACAAATACAAAAGGAAAGATGAAGAGGGCAGTAAGTTGATGTCTAACAACTTTTAATAAAACTGGCACAAAAAAAAAATTAACATCAACATAAAATGAAAATTTAAATGTGAAATTTTGAAAACACCTTCAGCAACAGTACATCATACACATAGTAAGTTAATTTGCTCTCCTTTTAAGGTTATCGTGAAGTCCTGTTTACCCCACAACCTCAGCCAAGCACAAGCACACAAGAAGTTCAAAAGGTGGCTGTTCCAATCAGCATCTACACAATATTTGTGCAGGTCGGTCAGAGCTTTGCTGCAGAGGCTGGCCAAGGTCACTCGGTACAGATATGTCGACTTGGGTATTGCAGCACGGCTTTAATGAGCTTACATGGGACCATTCTGATCAGACTCTAGAAGAATCAAAAGGTCTGGCAACCGAAACCTGGACTGCTGACCACAAACCCTGTCCCTTCAGAGATACTCAGGACAAAGTTTTCAGGAGGTGGAGAGATGTACAAATGCTTAATGGCAAAGTATGACTGGCTACAGTTCAACAGTATCAAACTGACCAAGGTAAGTAGAAGCAGTATTTGGCAGCAGTACATGGACAGTTATCATTTTCTAATTAATAATTTTGAATATTCTTTATTTGGATCTTCTGCACATTTCTTTGATGGATGGAGCTCCAACACTCTCCTCTTTAGATACAACTTGACTGTATTTATGAATTCCTTCTAGGTTTTCCAACTTTTTCAGGCTAAGGGCTAAAGGGAATTTATTACTTCTCTTTTTCCGGAAGACTGCAGACTCATTACACCATACTGCTAGTATTACTCTATTATCATGTGGGGAGCCATCAGAATTTGGCACTGAGCCCACATTTGGGTAAATTTACTGTAGTTTAGTTTCTGCTCTCCTGATAGTCGTGGAAACACATTCATGCATTCTTCATCTCCCCGTGCTGTTAGGATGAAAAGGAAGGAAGGAAGGATGGAGGTGAGGTAAGGAAGGATCGAAGACAAAGGCCAAGAGGAATTTAAGGAAGGTAAAGGACAGGATAATAAAAAGTCACAGGAGGAAAGATAGAAAATTGAGGGGGAAAAAGGGAAGAAGGAGAGAGGACAAAAGGTGATAAGACAAACCATGAAAAGGGAGTGGGAAATCAGGACAACAGAGGAGAAATCAGAGGAATGGAAAGGCGTGAACAACAGGGGAGAAGAGAGGAAAAAATCAGAGGAGAAGAGGAGGATGCGGTAAGGTCCCAAGGCCAGCCACAGGGTCAACTGTCAGGATGATAAATGGAAACTAATCCACCCCTCATCTTCTCCACTCTTCAGCCGCCGCCAAGTTCTGCTCTTTACTTCCACTCTCCATCCCTGTTTTCCTTTTAGTACGATCTATCTATCTATCTATCTATCTATCTATCTATCTATCTATCTATCTATCTATCTATCTATCTATCTATCTATCTATCTATCTATCTATCTATCTATCTATCTATCTATCTATCTATCTATCTATCTATCTATCTATCTATCTATCTATCTATCTATCTATCTATCTATCTATCTATCTATCTATCTATCTATCTGTCTGTCTATCTGTCTGTCTGTCTGTCTGTCTGTCTGTCTGTCTGTCTATCTATCTATCTGGTTTTGTTGAATCAAATTTTTGATTGCTTTCCGTTAACAGTGGTTTTCTGAAACGTAATCCTGGCTTTGAATGCTACCCATCCCTTACGCTACAGGTGTCTGTTTCTTGGCTTGTGTTGCCCTCTACATTTCAGCACCTCACACCCCTGGCAGCCAGCAACACCTCAATTCAGCTCTGGGGTCAAAATAAATCAAGGATGTACGGATATTGACAAAGACAATCTGCACACACAACAAGTTACAAATTATATCAGGGCGTAGTAAAACAAGGTTGAGACAAAGACACTTAGAGGCTCAATATCAAAGGATGTATCAAAGGGAAGACCTTTTAAAATGCGACATAAAAAATCTATAGGGTGAGGAGGCGATTAAATGACAACCGGAACAGGAGATGAGTTTGGCAGATGAGGTTGTTCACAATAGGCTGAGTGTGCATGCATACATACACACACATTTGTGTTGGTGTTTTAATGAAGTGAACACCTAGAGACAATCATGAAAACATTAAATTGCTTTAGATTTGAATTGAAGAGTCAAATTAACATGCTGGAAAATGTACACCTGCATAATGTCAGCATGGGCACACACACATGGATACACACATTTGGCAGCGATCCCTGCCACCAACATCCAGAAGGATGACTTTGTCTCCACGAAAGGACTGACAATACATCATCCTATTATATTCTATTGTTTCTGGCTGCAGCAGCAACATTTATTATAATGGATCCAATGCTAATTCAGTGTGTGTATCTGTGCCTGTGTCTCTGTGTGTTTGTCCTGGAGATTGTATAAAATATTTTGGTATCTGTGGCTCAAGTATAACAAATATGTGTGTGTATGTGTAAGTGAGCATTTGTGCCCAAGTACAGACTATGTTTGTGCAAACAAAACGAATGTGTCTGCATATATTGGTGTGCACTGGTGTGTACGGGTGTTTGAATCTATTACTTATGCTGTGGAGGTATGGCGGTATTGGTGTGGAGTTGCGGGGGGGGGGGGGGAATTGCTCCTTTAGTCACAGAGCAATCAACCAGCTGTCCTCTGTACAAACAAACAGGGTACAGTGATCAATACAGATATCAAACACATCCCTCTGTGGGGCGTGTGTGTGTTGTGTGTGTGTTTAAATTTGTGTGTAAAAGGAAGGCAGAGATTGAGAGAAAGATAAGGGAAAGCACAAAGCTTGGCTGCAATTTAAAACTAAATACCACAACTAAGCTCACAATGTGCTGCATTTTGGCTTGGATGTAAGGTCTCATTCATCATGGTGTATCTAGGTATCTAAAGATCACAGTGAGACTGGGCGTGATGACTGTATGTGAATGAATGCCCATGTGTGTTTCAATTAAGTAAGTTTACTTTTGATTTAACCTCAAGCTCATAAAGTGGGTATCGCTGTTCTTTCAATCTCATACCTTAAAAAGTGTCTTTCACTAGCAAATCTATAACTTTATACACATATCTTTGCATATAACGATATGTAAACATATAAACAAACTGGAATTACCACCTCATGTTCCTGAAATATCAAGTTAACAATATTGGGAAACAGTGACCTTGACCTTTGACCACCAAAATGTAATCAGTTTATCCTTCAGCCCAAGTGAAAATTTGCGCCAAATTTGAAGAACTTCCTTCAAGGTGTTCCTGAAATATCGTGCTCACAGGAATGGGAGCCTCCAACAGAACAGGTATGATGAGCTCACAGTAAACTTGACCTTTGACCACCAAAATGTATTAATTAATCCTTGGGACTAAGATAGATAGATAAATAGATAGATAGATACTTTAATAATCCCTCAAAGGGATTTTTTTTATTTTATTTTATTTATGTTACAGCAGTATATACAGGGCAAAGCCATAAAAATGCCAATAAAAATAATTGTAGTAAAAAATATTAAATATAAAAAATAAGTGGAAATTTATGCCAAATTTGAAGAAGTTCCTACAAGGCATTCCGGAGATAACACGTCCACGAGACCGGAACGGACGTCTATACAAAATATAATGACTCCAGCCAAAGCATAAAAAGACAAATCACCTCGTGATTTTTTTGGGGGGGGAAATCAATAATAGGCTGAGAATGTGGATGATTTGAACATGCAGTTCAATGCAGTTTTAAACACACATTATGCAAATGCTGTGTGCAAAAATACAAGTGTGACACATTGAGATATAGACACATTCAAAGGAAACACAAACGATATCTAGAAACGTGCTTTGCATTATTAAGATAAGTCAATGCAACAAAAGACACATGCACATTACAATTTGTAGCATTTCAAGTAAAGTAAAGACGTCTTACATCTCCACAATGCCTTCGGGGAGGTTTGCTGGGATTTCAGTGAGGCCTTTACGCCGACAGTCCACGATGTTGTTGTTACAGCTGCAGCTGGGTGGACACACGGCTACCTGAGGGACACAAGTCCTCGACTCGGTCTGTGATGGACCTGTAGACAGCAGTACACAGATACAAGACTGCAGATTCTGAAAAAAATTCAGCCAGAAATTGTCTTCTGTGTTTGAATATAAGATCACTTTTGTTGGTCTACTGCCAAAAGCAAGGAGGAGGGCAGGCGATTGCTCCCTGCCTGCAGCTACATTTACACTTATACAAATTCTGCAATCCTATCTTAGCTGAATTTTTATTTCTTCGCTATGCTTTTGTACGTTTTTTCGGAGTTTCTTCCAATGGGATTAGGCTGAAGTTTTTGCATCCTATGAGGTCGTTGTGTTGTTTCTGAAGCATTTGCACTAAAAGTCTTTGAAGGATACATTGCTATCTTTGAATATGAAACATGAAGAAACTGCATATTGATGCTAAATGTTATCCGGCCAAAGTATGCACACAAAATGTTGCAAGATATGAGGAGGAGAAGAGTGAGAGAACAGGAGGAAGAAAGAGTAAAGAGACAAAAGAAGGTACGAGTAAAAATGTGTAAATGGTGAAAACGGGAAAGTTGGAAAGAGGTGGTCGGCTAAGCAGCATTGGAGGCAGAAAAAAACAGACTTAAGACTAATAAAGAGAGAGCAGCCTGACAGTCTGTTAGCACAGACAGCTGAATCAGAGGCCTATAAACATTGCCTATGCTATCTGCAGTTGATAACACTACTGCTCTTATTAGCTGATTACACGGTCCACACGGTGTAATTCTTTCAGCAGGTTAAACTCAATGCTGAGCTGTCTGGAGACGAAAACAATACTGCCTGTAATAATAGTCTAGGTTTATTACATTCTCTGGTGCTGTTCTTCGATGTCAAACGGTCAAGTGTCAACAGCTCTACATTTAACAGCGAACTTCTACTTGACTCGACTCTGCATTATATAATATGAGTGTTGCTGAACAGTTGAAGGTCAACTTTGTGAAATGAAGACATTATTTTACTGGATTACTTTCTCTGTAAAAAATACTATGGGTCCTGCATCACTATGATGAAGCTGAAACTGGCATAATTCTCAAAAAAATATTTTTAGATTTTAAAGCCAATGAAAGAAGTGTTGCGAGAAACTAACTAACTGCTGGCTTTTTAAATGACCACCATCAAGACAGATCACGACTGTGAATCTCCATCACTGAAGGTCAGTGACATTTCAGTCAAGTCTCTTGTGTATATGTGTTAATGTCAACTCACCATTGCAGATAAAGTCCTTCTTCTGCACATCTGGGACGTTGAGGCCCCTCATGTGGGCGGGGGCCATGCACTGAGTGAAGGGAGCCAAGCCCCGCCTGGCTCTGAGCCAATCAGAGAGCCAGGAAAGGTGACAGTCACAGTGGAGGTTGTTGGAGTGCAGACGGCTGTGAAGAGATGGAAGACGAGATCAATATTTTTCAGTCTTTAGATGGTCCAGTTCAAATTAACACTTGACCATCTTATCTAAAGGACTTTTGAGAGAAATTCTTAAATAAAAAAAAATAAAAAACGACCACATCAGCTCAGAAAGAGCAAATGTATTTGAGTCTACATTCAAAAACAAGGGGTTACATTTTTCACAGCTTATATCCTTGGATAGGATCATGAGTCTATTGCTTACGTGAGACACATACACAAACAGGTACCTACACACAAACACACAGTAATATTATCATCCCTCATTTCACCCAAGGTCTGTGACAATATGACTCTCTTTACAGACGGGACACACATGGCTAAATCACAGTCCATTCCAAAAAAAAAAAAAGGACAGACACAGAGACAGTGAGACAGAAAAGAGACACAAAGAAAAGACTGGAAGAATGAGAGCATTTAATTTAATGAGAAACACAGACTGACAACGGAAAGGGAACCACTGAGACAATCTGGAGAGAGCGGACGCAGACACACAAAGCAAGAGACGGAAAATGAAAATAAAAAGAGAAACTGAATCACAGAATGAGTAACAGGAGAAAGATGACAGTTAATAATTGAATTGAGAAAAATACTTTATTTCTTTTGAGTATTTTTGGTCCATTTATCTTGCTTTTATAGAGGCTAGGATATGTGATGACAAGGGATATTCCCCCTTAATTGATATATCTTAAAGCATCAGTTCCATCTCTGTTTCTCTTCTCCACTGTCATTCCACTCCACTCACATCACTGACAATTTATGTTTTGAAAAAACAATGGCAACTTATTGCTCCGAAGCCAATGTGCTTGTTGCTCGGGGTGATTCATAGAACACACAAGTTTCATAAATACTACTTCTGCTGACCTGAGCCGACTCAAGGGGAGGTGGGAAACCATGCATTTTCCCGTATGCTAAACTTTGCTAAATCAAACTATAAAGATAATCAACCAAGGATGCTGATGAGAATTGCAATCGCCACTTTATATTCTATATTTGTTATTTTAGGTCACGTTTCACACAAACAGGTTTCTTGAATTTCACTTGTAGCATTAATGAGAAGAAACTACTCAATATAAAACGCATCAGGTGTTGATTCAGACTCTCTACAGGCTGCACTGGCTGTGTTTGACACCTTAAGAAAGAGAGAAAGAGAGAGAGAGAGAGAGAGAGAGAGAGAGAGAGAGAGAGAGAGAGATGAGGGGGAGGAGAAGGGCGGATGAACAGCAGAATGTCTTGTCAGCGTATTATATGCCAGCCGGGATATCTACCCTTTCAGAAGACAGGCCTCCTTTTGTAATAAAGCAGAGGACAAATCCTGTTATGGAACAGAGATGGTCTCATTGATGCTAGCAGCGGGGGCAGTGGGTTTTAATACCGCTCTCCCATTATAAATCCAGTTTATAGTCAAACCCCCGCCTGGAGATAGCCACGTCCTGGCCCACCCCCGGCTCAGCCTTAATTACTGACAAGTAGGATTAAAACACAGGGGAGAATGGGAAGAGGCAGGGGGTATGGAGAAAGTGCTGTGTTTGTGTGTGTGTGTGTGTGTGTGTGTGTGTGTGTGTGTGTGTGTGTGTGTGTGTGTGTGTGTGTGTGTGTGTGTGTGTGTGTGTGTGTGTGTGTGTGTGTGTGTGTGTGTGTGCAGACTTTACTAGTGTGTAGTTGTAAGTCAGTGTGATTGTGTCTATTGAGCTTATTGGTTGCGGGTGACTAAAGGCGATGTGCATGGTGGTTCGGTGAGTGTGCGTGAGTTTGCTACAGTATGCATGTGTGTGTCTATCGCTGTGTGTGCTTATTCTTAGTATTTTCCCCAGAGGGTTACTGGGCACGTCTTTAGTACAGTGAATTGCATACACACACAGACACACACACACCAGAGGAGCAGTGGGAGTTCTGATCAGTTCATTGGTTCAAATTTCTGAATAAGAGGCAGCATGATGATATATCATTACTGCTAATGCAACATATGGATACTGAAGTAAAAGAGAAAGAAAGTTTCAACATACACACATACATTTCTAGAAGCTTTTTGCGAATCATATCAGGGACATCTCTAAACATTTGATTGAATGAGTCGTTTTTGTAAAATGAGCAAATTCAATACAGTGAGCTGAGGGTCTAAAAAAAAAAAGGAACAGACACACAATCTAATAGAGAGAACAAAAAGGAAGAGAGGGCTGAGGATGAAGAGATAGAGGGGGAGGAGGGAAGGAGGAGGAACACTGGATTTAAAGGTGATGGCAAAGAGCAGATGAGGATAAAAATGAAAGCTGGAAAGGAAGGGAAGATGAAGAGGGATGCAAAAGGAGGAAACATAAGAAGACAGGTGACGATAGGGAGAGGAGGGAGAACACAAGTGGAGGAACAAAGTGAGACATTTGAGAGGAAAATGAAAGTGATGAGGGACAGCAAAAGAAGACACTTTACTGGAGATGATAGGAGACATGCTGCAGAAGATAGGAGAATGATTGGACAAATGGCAATTGGGATGCAGAAACACTGAGGAGGAGAGAAAAAAAGGGGAGGGAGCACGAGGAAATCAGAGGAGACAGTCACTCAGTGTTGACAGAAAACAGCAGCAGACGAGGGCCTCTGATTAAAAGATATTGGATATTGGTAACTCTGTACTCAATCTGCAGGCAACTGTGTGGTGGTGCTGCCGCCTGAAATCCAATTTTAAAAGGCTGATTTCAAGCTGTATTGCCACTAGAGTTGCAGCAGTATGCAGGGAAAACAGAAACCCTGCCATGTGATTGGCTGTTGATGGACGTAGTCGGTCAAAAGTTGAAAATGGTCGTAAAAGATAAATGGACTTCTGCGAATGTTATCCTGTTTGTATGTAGCTGTGTTGTGTATTAAGAAATCCCCCCATTTCTGAATGTTAAGTAGGACTGTGCGACCACAAGATAGCCTCTTAAAAATGATGAGTCGGGGAGGAAATCCCTTTCTGTGCACGCTAGTTTGGCGGAATTCAACCCCAGTGTGGCCAGCAGGAATGTAACCAATCGTCTGCCTCTCAGACAGTTCGATGGGATTATGGGTGGAGAATCCCTTGAGATGTCGTGCCATCGCCTTGGCAACTGTAAGATCTCCTTCATACAACTGAATACAGAAAAAAATAAAACACCGAACACACACACGCAAATCAAAGCCCCCTTCAAATCAATCAGAGAAGATGATTTGGTCTGGGGTTCGTGCTGGAGCACCACTGGATGTGTGTGTGTGTGTGTGTGTGTGTGTGTGTGTGTGTGTGTGTGTGTGTGTGTGTGTGTGTGTGTGTGTGTGTGTGTGTGTGTGTGTGTGTGTGTGTGTGTGTGTGTGTGCTGACATCAGTAAAGAAAGCTTCTTCTAATGAATCAAAGCAGATTGAACTGTAGAGCCTAAACAAGCCTTTCTTGTGGTATCAGTGAGGTTACCATTACTTAAGTGTGCATGTTTGTGTGTGTGTGTTCATGTGGTGCATGGCCACAATGTCTTTGTCACTGTATCCATCTGTGTGTAATGGCCACATGATTATTCACAGTCATGAAACAATAGAAGAGTTGGTCTCTTATTATGGCATTAGATGATCACACACAGCCCCTGTTGCCATGTTGTGTGTGTGTGTGTGTGTGTGTGTGTGTGTGTGTGTGTGTGTGTGTGTGTGTGTGTGTGTGTGTGTGTGTGTGTGTGTGTGTGTGTGTGTGTGTGTTTGTGTGTGTGTGTATTTGTGTATGTGATGTGTGTAAGAGAGTGAACATCAGCTATGTGTGTGCAGTGCATGTTTGTAGCAAGCACTAATACTTCTCTGTGCATGTGTCAAAGTGCAGCCGCAGAGTCTGTGTGTGTCAGGATCTGTAGTAGATGTTTCTAGTTTTCTGTGTGCGTGCGTGCGTGCGTGTGTGTGTGTGTGTGTGTGTGTGTGTCATTGTGTGTTATACTCACAGTGTGCGCAGCTTGGGCATGTGGTTGAAGCTGGACAGAGGGATGAGGGTGATGTTGTTGTTGTTGAGAGTGCTGGACAGAGAAACAGAGAAGAGGTAAAACAGATTGTTAGAAAACCACAATCTTGGTGCCACTTATTAGTCGGAGGGTTAAAACTTGCTTTTTTCTCTTACTTTTTACAGAACGCAGAGACTTTCTCGTCTAACATGAATAAATAGGCAATAAAGAGTCTAGAGCTCCCAAAAATATTTTTTTTAACTAAATCTGAGGGATCCCAAGAGAGTCAATGGAATAGTAAAGAGTAAAAAAACAATTCTGCTTCACAAAATTAAGTTCACTTTTGCAGACTTTTATATCATTATACTATTTGCTATCCCTTTAAGTGTCTAAAATGATTCAAGTGAAACAGTCTATGAGATAGAAATTGTTGTGACAAACCATATTAAACCTGAGGGATAGAAGGCACTGCTCTGTTTTGAAGGGATACAAGTTAAACATTTTGGGTTTACTGATATTTTTCTCAACAATTTGTAGAACTTTACTTACAAAACAACAGTTAAAATGACATAAAACAACAAAAGCCAACAGTAGTTCTGGAAAAAAGCACAAACATGGCATAAAATATATTTTGTTCACCATTTTTTCTCCATATGATTTTTGTTGTGTGTATTAGCTTTAGACTTGACTTCTGTGGTTGTTTTAGTATAGCAATTTATTTTTAGGAGTTTTTAGATTTGCTTAGTCAAATCTGTGGTGTACTAGCCCAACATTTAATGACCACAGGAACTAATCTTTCCTCAATTTATTCAGAAAATAATTTATTGTCCTGAAAATATTACTCTTCTGTTGCCTTATTTTAGGATTCTCCTTTTCCACATTTTTAATGTTATATACATTTTAAAGCCGACAAAGGCGAGTTAGTTTTCGAAACAAAAGTAACTACTTGAATTGAGAATAAACAAACGTTGCTGGTTCAATTTAAAACATCATCAAAACTAAAATAGACTGCATTTGTGAATTCTGACCGTCTGTCCACGATGTCGCTATTGTGCAAAGTCATGGCATTTTAGCTCATTATTTATTGATACACACCCATATGAGCACACACCCCTTTGATCTGCGCTTCTTCTTCTTACTCATAAGCAGGTCACTGTTGTCTCTGACTATTAGCTACCTCATAAACTACACTGTCTCATATGTAGTATCGATCTAAAGTGGAATGAAAAACAAGGTTGACTGTCATTACAACCAACCACACACACACACACACACACACACACACACACACACACACACACACACACACACACACACACACACACACACACACACACACACACACACACACACACACACACACACACACACACACACACTCCCAGTCAGTGTTTGGAAGAAATACAACGCCCATTGATTCTCTGTGGTTTTCGTGAATAGAAATGGAGACAGAAATGAGAGCAGGGAAAAGGCGTCTTTTCCATCAAAGCAATCCACACAGGGATCAGTTTTCATTGATGGACTCATACAAGAAAAATGCACAGGATGGAGGAAATATACAGTATCAGAACGCAAATAGGTCCCTCGTGACGAAAATACGCACACGCACACACACACACACACACACACACACACACACACACACACACACACACACACACACACACACACACACACACACACACACACACACACACACACACACACACTTCAAAATTACAATACAGGAAAACAAGAGTGGACAAAGACACAAAAAAACACTTTCCTTGTTCATTAAAAATTTAAAAAGAAATCTCATTTTCTGCTGGTTTTCACCCAAACATAAAATCATTTTACATTTACAGATACAAGAGAACACTGACCACCGTAGTTCACAGCAAGCAAGATCTTCTAGAAACATCAACAGATCAGAAAATGCTTTTGTTAGAGAGATAGCCATGAAGCAAATTAATGTAAAATACGATGTAAAAGCAGTTTGAGCAGAAAGTCTATTCAAACAGATGTTTCTATAATTCATTTTAAATAATCTAAATAAGCAGAACAGGAATTGATTTTGGGAAAAATACAACATCACAGAAAAAATGATGACCTCTTATTACTCTGTGATACGGTTCAAATGGCTTGCAGTCAAATTTTTACAGGAAAAAGTAAACACTGAAATATGAGTAAATGAGGGATCCATGTTACATTAGAAATCTAGGGATTGCTTGAATTTATACTACAACATAATTTTTCTGGTGGCTTGTCGAAGCCAACACCAACACAAGCCAGTGTTACCCTTAACGTTGTTTTTGCCCAAGTTTCAAGGATCATTAATTTCACTGGAGAGAAAATAGTGCTGGTTTACTTTACATATCACCCGAAACCTTGTGTATTCAAAGAGTCATTGTTTCAGGAAGAATGAAGACTGTGCAGTCATATTTTATATCTGAAAGCCGTTCGTTTTTCACGTTTGACAGTGTGTTTTTAACGCTTTCAGACTCAGACAAGGACAAGGTCAGATTTCTCTCTGAGCAATGGCCCAAATTTAAGATGAAAGGATTTTTCACAGCATCTGCAATATGTTTGTGCCTAAACACACAGTGTGACCACGGTCTGATTTTGCCCGCAAAAGTCAAAGATGGTTTATTTTATGTATTGTATTGTCGTCACAACTGTTCAAAATAGGTTCATTACTGGGGGTTAGCTGTGTTTTTACTAACACCCACGCAGCCTTAAAATAGACTGTTTTTGCTTCACTCTGTTGATGTTACTACTTTCCTTTCTCTTTAATTCTCTCTCCTTCCGATTCTCTTTCTACATTCGCCTCCCTGCCAGGACAGCCTCAGTGGCCTTGGTAGACGGATAAAGTTTCACACTCGCTCTCACATACACACACACACACACACGCATCAGGAGTGCTGCTATGGTCAACCCTGTCAGGGGTGATTCCACCCAGTATATATAATTTAATTGTGGAATAACAATAATTTCCCTCTGCAATTTCCCTGTCAGTTATTCTCCCACTCACTCCGCTCGGCCCCCCCCCTCCACAGCTCTCTGCCTTAATAAAGTAGTGACTGGACTCAGTTAAGCCAAGATAAACACTAAAACATCATTTAGAAGTCCACAGCTATGTTTTATTTTGTGGCCATTTTTCCCAGCTTTATTTACACGCCTGTGGCCATAGCAGCACTCTTAAAAATTGTTTGAGCTGAAATGATCATAAAAGAAATCTACGCATTTTAGAATCGTTGCATGGAAGCTCAATGTTGCTAAAACATGAAAGATGCAGCTGGGGAACTTCAAATTACCTTCGTAGGTGAGAACTTTGATTAAAGTAGTAATCTCAATATTTTTTCATTGAAATAAATGTCTGTTAAGTTACTATCTACTGGATAATGAGGTAACACTTTGTTGATGAGTCTAACCCACTGATGAGAGCCCTTCCATTTGTATTATTACAAACTACGAGCTGCGTGTCTGTGGCGACATTACTGGAAAGAATTACAAGCGGGGCAAAGTTAGGGACATGTTTTCCATCAATCAGCAGTGGTTGTTCCTCCAGAGAGAATAGATGGAGCTGACAAAAGAGGCTCACCCTTTAACTACCAACTGATTGGTATAACCGTCGACTGTCCATAAAAATGGACGCAAACTTCAAGATATGAAAAATGACGCGCAATACCGCTAAGGTCCACTAGGGGCTGGCTACAAAAACCTCTTGCTGCAATAGTCTCCCATTCAAAATGCATCAACTTCTGTCATGAAATACAAATTCAATAAGTTTTTTTCTCCAGGTCATTATGGTGCCATTAGCTACATTCACTCCTGATCTGTGTTGCGTTCCTCCCTCTGAAGATACTTCTATAATTAATAAGATATTAGGCCTCAAAGACAGGTATGTTTGAGTGTGTGTCTAAATACGATCACTTCCGGCTCCAAAAAAACAAGATGATGACGGCCAAAATGCCAGCCTCAAGGCTTCAAAATGGCAGTTCACAAATCAATGGGTGATATCACTGTAGGTTGCCTCTTGATCTGTTTAGATCTCTGAGAAGTGAAGTCCAAAAACACAGCTGCAATTACTGCTCATCACCATAGGTAACATCACAATATGGGATTTTTTTAAAAAAAAAAAATTTACAGATAAGTACTGTTTACAAAAAAAAAAAAAAAAAAAAAGTATTTCATAAAGTGAACTAAATTCATAATTTCAGCTGAAATGGGCCAATATTTTGCTCTCCAAACAAATACAGATGAGATGAAACCTGCTTTTGTAACAGAAATGTATTGATTTACGTTGCAGTGTGACAGGAGCTTGGCACCAACTGCAAGGTACGAGGAAAAAGACCACAAAGCTGTACACCTGTGAATTCTTCAACATTTGATTCAGGTCTTTGGTTTTACAGTACAACATATCTGATTGGTCCAGATGGGGATTTTCCACTGGGTCTGCGCTCCACCTTCTGTCAGTCTAAACTTTACAATCCTGCAACCTTAACAGACCGTAACACGCCAAAGTGCACTCACGCCACAAAAACACAGTGCTAACGGGAACACTGGCTGTGTGAATATGGTCACACTTACAGATGTTTCACAACTGATGTTATATGGTAAGGAAAATACTTTATGGGCTGTGAATTAGCATCCTGGGTTGCAGCTGTTTCCAAAGTGACGTTATGCTTGGAATAAGAAAGCTTTTTCTTTTTTGTTGTTGCTGGACTTTCAGTTTGGTGTACAGATATTATCAGGAACGATTTGATAGTTGAGAGAAGCAGTGTTGTGTAGAACACTTAAAGATACTGCTTTATGTGATCCATAGGTTAATTAAACTATATACATTTGTCATGCACACTCCTGTCTGCCTGGGCAAAGTTATTAACTTAACTTTCTTACGAGAACTTCTTTTCAAGAGTAGTCCAGAGTCCTCGTGTTTTTGTTTTACTCTTCTTATAATTTATGTCTGCCTCCAATTACAAAACAAAACTCTTCGTATGTATAGATTGTATTACAGATTTCATTTGCCTACATGTTTACTTGCTGCCCTGCAGAATAATTATCACAGAAAAAGCCGGTTTAGAGTAGAAAAAAAAAAAAACATTTCAATTTTTGCAGTCACAGTAAAAGAGACCTCAAGGTCTGATCCAACACTGTTTGCAAAACACAATGTTTCTATTACAAAATGCCTATTCAGCCCTATTTTTGCTTTTTAATTTGAGATAGGCTGCAGTGACCACTGCAGTGGTGTTGCAGGGTAGATCCATGATCCCTGAATGTGTGTGTATTGTATATGTGTCGGTTTGTATGTGTGGGTGCCCATTTTGTGCGTGTATTCTTGAGTCAGCATGTACATGCATGCGTGTTTCTGAACGTGTGTGTGCTTTCGATGCGGTGATCTCTCTGTTGCAGTAAAAGGGCCTCTGCAGTCAGTGATGGAGGAGACTCTTTAGAGGCAACCCACCAGGGAGATGCTATCGCTGGTGTTTGCCTGCATTTGTGTGTGTGTGTGTGTGTGTGTGTGTGTGTGTGTGTGTGTGTGTGTGTGTGTGTGTGTGTGTGTGTGTGTGTGTGTGTGTGTGTGTGTGTGTGTGTGTGTGTGTGTGTGTGCCTGTGTGAGTCAAAGAAAGAGTGATGCTATCATATGTGTCTTTGCTGCAGCCTACACACTAAGGTCAAAGCCTTACTCGTCAATCTTTCCTCTCTCATTCACACACGTTCTCACATACACAAGATTAACTGGCTATTTTGTCGAGGCCTAAACATCTCCTGCTGCACTCTTAAGATTCTGGGTGTTAAACCTGCCATGAAAAAGACCAATACTCCAAAACAGCCTGAGACAACAAGGTTCATTTTTAGTTTTAGATACAATTACTGTGTAGTGCCATGACACAAGTTGTAAAAACACACTCTTCAGGTTAAATTGAATTTACGGATATTCTAAATAACTGACATTTTTTTTCCGGTATTCTATGTTCTATGTTTAAATCATGCCAAATGAATAATGGTCCCTGCAGAAATGTTGCATTCCTTAAAAATAAACTTGTTTTTAAAGTTGATCAAAAAAAAGGAAGTAAGACAAATAGTTTTTGCAGGTACACTTCACAATTCTGTTCAGACCTTGATTTAATGTTAAAATAATTTTTGCCTAAATCAAATTACATACATTTGTCATGCCTTACTTTTCATTTCATTATACATATAGTATCTTAAATGTCTCACATACCAGCAGGTGGTGTAAGTATTAATGTACAAGGCAGCTACTTTGGAGATTAATCTAGTCATGCTAATTGAGTTATTTCTCATTTAATGAAATTAAAATGGTACAAAATACTCGCATGGTTTGAGATGCTGCCTATAAGGTCAACAGTAAACGTGTGTTTGTGCAGTTTCAGTCTCTTTAAATAAGCTAAACGTTAACTTCTCTAGACTTGAAGATGATGAACATAGGAACTCTGAAATGTAAACCGGAAAAGGTTTGTCCAGCTGTTTTTCCACTTCTGTTCAGTTGTATACATCAGTCTGAAGTGCCATTGTACACCACTCTCTCTGTGTATGTGTGTAATAAAGTGAATTTTCTATTAGTCTCTATTATGCTCAATCAGCCTTAACAGACACAGATCAATAGACTGCTAGAGTGTCTGAATTACTACAGCCACTAAAACACAACATAACACGGTAACTTTATGACTACGATAACAACCAATATTGACTTCACGTTCAATACGATTAGTCTCTCCTGTAATCACAGCTTGTAAATCGTGTAACATTAGTTATGGTCTGTAAAAAGGAATGGAGTGAAAGGAGAGCACAAATGACCATAATTACCATACACAATGCAAAACTTAGAAAATGTGCCTTTGCGGTCTTAAATGGTAATTTTATTGTTTATTATTTATTGTATGTTAACTTTCTCAATGTACTTAGACTGCAGATAAATTTGCGCACCAGTGTATCAGACAGGCTAGTATTCATTTTCACATCTAAATATCTTTCTCTTTCCCTCTCCAGAGTGAATTTGAAAACGTCTGTAAATACCAAAAACTGCTGAGCATTTATTATTGAGCAAAAAAAAAGAAGGAAGAAGCAATCTGAAGATAATTTCCCATCATTTCTAATTTATGGCAAACCAGTTGACAGAATATATATATAATATTATATATAATTTTGTCAACCAGAGGCAAAAATTCATCACTCCAATCCTAAAAACACCATAATTCATCCAAATTTCCTTCAATCATTTTGGAATATTAGACTTCACTTTTTTCAATAATTGATGTCTAATTTTAGATGAAACCCTTTGGCAAAAAACTTGCTGGTGTGCTTAGGCCGACTCAGGAATATTTAGTCAATACTCTATTGTAGTGGGTTGTAACCACAAACTGAAGGTAAAACAAATATATTTAATTACCCTACTTACAACTGCATTGTTGCTACAGCTCATCAAAGTGTGTCTAATATTTGTAAACATGATGCAGCAATTGTTGATGTGACAAAACAAAGATTTGTTATTAGGCACATTGTCCCAGTCTGGGAGCTGTTCTGCAGGGACAGGGTTGTTCATCTATGTCCTGGGTTTATACATGTGTCAGGTGTCTTTATTGGATTCATTGAAAAAAAAAAGAAGAAGAAGCTGTGTTGACAGTGCTGACCTTGTACGATCCACTTTAATTCAACCCTACTTTGTCAGAGTATAAAAGAGAGAGGCATAGGAGTCACTTAAACAAATAGAACTTTTGAATATTCTGCACAAAATTACAGCAACTTTTTCTCCAACATTTAGTATGTCTGTATTGAATGAGATGATGAGAATCCTGAAAACAAAATGCCAGGAAAGCTATTGTAACTAACTTCGGGTAATCTTACCAGCTAACTAACAGATTCAATATTGGCTTGTCATCAACAACAGTTCACTGGCCTTAGTCAGCCCCAGTGAGTCATCTTTAATGTCATCCGGCCTCTGGCGCTTTAGAAATCTTTCGTAAATTGACCTCTTATTTTTAATTGCAGCAACTCATTTTTGATGGTTGTAGATTTTTTTTCGTCCCAAATGGACTGTGGGCAAAGCGTTCGCTACAAACATTTTCTCTCCTATCAAAGTGAAGTTAGAGAAATTTGGCCACATTTTCCATCAAACATTGCCTCAGTATAGCCTGGTGTCGCCAGACTATTGCTTCAGTTTTTTTTTCCGCTGTGAATTTAGTCTGGAATCCCTGATCGCATTGACGTTTGCACAGACACTCTGAAGGACGGAGCACTCAGCTAAGCGTGATGACATTGAAGTCAAGCATTTTTTCCTAAATGTAGTTGGCAGTGTGGTAGAGTTTTGATGCATATGTAGGTAAATACTAATTGGTTAAAGGATGGTCCAATAGTATAAAAAAAATCAACCGCTTAACAAAGGCAACAAGTGAAATGCATCGACATCCACTATCCACCTCATCCTCTGCCTTCATACTACTCAAAAACAGTCAAGTCATTGTTATTGTAACAGCAGCATGATTAGTTCATGCCCCTTTGTTGGTGGTTGTTAACGTCTGGAGGTTGTTGTGGGAAATCACTTATTATTACAAATGGAGAAAAAAAAAAAGGACAGCGTTACATTTGGTTGCACATGCTGTTACTATTAAAAATGGAAATGTGGATCATATTTGATGCTCACATTGAGAATGCAACACGCCCAATTAACATCCTGCATTCAATACATAGTGTGTAAAACAGAGTGGAATTCTCTTCTATATAAATACCTAAAATAAAATGCAAAAGAAAGGTTATTAATGTTATCAAGTTCAATCAAGCTAACATGCCTGCTTTCTAAATTGAATCTTTTCAGGATCCAAATTGAAATTCCAGTGCCGAGATTGAAAAAAAAAAAAAATATTGATTTGACAGATTAAATGCAACATGTTATTTGGCAGAAAATAAAATGGGGTGAAGAGCAAAGGGGTGGATAGGTTAAAGCAGGTATAAATCTTACCAGAGATGAATGCTGATTCTCATTCAAAGCATGTATTAAGATCAACTGTGAAGTCAGTGTAAACATTGATTTTGCAGGCGTGTAAGCCGTTAACAGGTTTAAATTCATCCAATGACTTGGAAGCTCCTTGTGTTAAAAATTCATTCCAAATGTATTTTTATATGAGCAGTAATGTGTAGCTGGAACATAATACTTAATATTAATTAAGATAATAAACAAACATGTATCTTGTGTGCAGTGAATTTTTACTCATTCAATAAATCTAAATCTAACTGTAAGACGGCCTAAGATACATGAAGTGTTATTTCTTTGCATCTACAGATATTCTCCCGTGCCTTTGTGGTAAATAAGAAGCTACAATCAGCAGCTGATTAGCGTCCCAGTGAGATTGCCAGAGAACCAGCTGAAACTCCAGGAGGTTTCTGTGCCTGGCCAAGAACTAATCTGACCCATAATGCCAACAAAGACACAGTTTGTTCATTTAAGACAGTTTTTGCACAGATTAAACAAATGAGATGCGACGGTGCCATTAGTGAGATGTAGAGGTGCTGGTCCGGTGAGTTTGTTATTTTTGGTCAGAGACAGTTCAGCTGTTCCTGGTCTTTGTGCTAAGCTACTGTAAGCTAACTAGCTGCTGCTTCGTATTCACCGTCAAGTACTGAGCGTGATTGTTACATTTAACCCCCACCAAGGAAACAAAGAAGTGTATTTCCCAAAATGTCATACCACTCCTTCAGGAGTCAAACCACATAACTCAATTTTTATGAGAGATAATGATTTGGGTTGGAATCATCATTCAACTACTTCCTTTAGGTTATGCAACTTCCGTCGTCATGGCAATAGTAAACGTGGATTATAAAAACTGTCCTCATTTGTGGTTGGAAATGGGAAGTTAACAGCGCTCTCGTGCACACAAGCCTGCTGTTATATCCAACCGTCTACCCAAACCTCCTAATTACAGCACAAACTCACATTATATTGACATCATCTGAACTGTGTCACTTCTCCGGGACACCATATTGTACATATTTATACAACCACTAGAGGTCGCTTATCATGCTGGTGGTTATAATTCGCTGCTACTGCGAGAGACCGATTTGGTTGTCTTTTGGAGGACAGTTTCAGATTTTAAATGGCTTTAAAGACTCTACATGCAACGGGAGAGATGTTTAGGAGAACAACAAATGTAAATACGGAGCAGTTCTACTGTAAAAACCTTTTTACAGTTTTATGATATTAAAACATGCCAAATTGATGTAATGTAAATGTATCTGCAAAGAGCACATGTATCTATTAGCAAATAAGGCAGATGATTACTATCTATATATTTAAATAATGTGCAGTGTGTTCGGCTGCAGCGTGTCTTTCTTTGACAGGAGTTCTAACTGGAATTTATTTCTCTGAGGGCTTTTCCCACACAGACGCTGAAAAGGGGCCAACCATCGAAAGGCCTAAAAGACTCTTTGAGTTGTGTGAAGAGCCCTCAGCATCTTCCCCGAGGCCTCATTATAGCTTCAGGAGAGGAGGCCCACGGACACTTCACTCCTTCAATCACACATTTATTTAACTCAATCCAACCCTACCCTTCCATTAAGGAGAGACCTCAAGCAACAAGGGGAACCCTTAAAATGTGCCACTCAAATAGGTCACATGTTCATTTAACCTTTTCACTCTTTCTACTCACTCGTTCACCGCAAGAGAGTCAGGGGAGGGGAGGTATCTGTCTGTAGGTACATTTAGAGATCAATATGTGTGTGTGTGTGTGTGTGTGTGTGTGTGTGTGTGTGTGTGTGTGTGTGTGTGTGTGTGTGTGTGTGTGTGTGTGTGTGTGTGTGTGTGTGTGTGTGTGTGTGTGTGATCTTATGTCTATAAATGTCTGTACATGTGTTTGCTTGCATGCTTGTGTGTATGTTGCGGAGTGGACAGCTGTGTTCTGTTTCGCTGAGTCAGGCAGCGAGACCCACCGACCCTTGAAGTAATCAGTCACAGAGAGTCGCACTCGACTGCACCACTGTGCAATGCTTCTTGCATACGTAGTGTGTGTGTGTGTGTGTGTGTGTGTGCATGCGGCGTTGCCTTTTGCATTTGTTGCTCTGTTCGTGGTTTTGTTTTGTCGACTCACAAAAGGATTTTGAAGAATGTGACTGTGTGAATGAAAAGCTTCAGTGCCTTCGTAAGTATATGTGTTTGTTTGTGCGTGTGGGAGGTTGGTGAGAGTGTGAGACCACAGAGAGAGAATGGGATATACAAATGAACGCATCTCTTTTGATCGGGAGATTCCAACTTGTAAGCTGAAGTGATTTTTGACCCTGATGACTTTAACACTCAGCTGTTAAGGTCTATGACGTCTGCTAACAGGCTTTAAGGGTCTTTAGGTGGACGACTTAAGAGCTTTCAGCAGTTCTATTGTCTCATATTTGAACTTTCCCACGGGGTTTAATGCCTGCTTCTCCCTGGCAGCCTAATGTTAAGTCGTGTTTGCGTGTTTTGTTTGTGTGTATCTGTCAAGTATGTGTGTGTATTTGTGCTTGGGCTTCTTTGTCTATATATGCCATGTTGCATTCATATATGTGTGCGCGAGTGTGTGTGTGCACAAAAGCGGTGCGGTTTAATAAACTCTCGAGTGTTTGAACAACCAAAGTTGCGCAATTTACCCCACTCATCTCTGAGAAAATTGACATTTCCAGTGTTGCTGTTGGAAACCACCCTGGGAAAACTCAAATGTTTACAACTCAAACTGAAAAAAAGCACTAAGGGTTGAGAAAATTAGTAGTTGAGGCATTTTTTGACCAAATTTTGCTATGTTTATGTCTAAAAGTATGACAAATGACCGTATAACTGATCACTTTACATGTGATGTCAAACAATAAAATACAAACTATTTTGTAAGAAAAACTTTGACATTTTAACTTTAGGCAAGAAGAGGTTTCTGTATTGGCGCTTCAATTACAGGAATAATACATGTTTGCATTATTCCTCACTGAGACCAGTGGCTGATGAAAAGCTGCAGGCTTCTCTGCTGAAGGACAAAAGGAAAAAACTTTGCCCAATAATGAGCCAGATTCTTGGTAAAGAATTATAAGAGAATACAATTTTAAATACAAAGGTATTCCAGTGAAACATCAAGGCTCTATAAAGCAGGGTGTAAATGAAAGCCTGAATGTGGGGTAGAAAACCACAAACTGATGATGTTGATCCTGAAAACAGGAATACAGGATGACCGTCACTGGGCAATAATGTGGTTTGGAGGGAAGTTGTATGAGACAAAAGCCGAGAGACTGATACGTGTGTGTGTGTGTGTGTGTGTGTGTGTGTGTGTGTGTGTGTGTGTGTGTGTGTGTGTGTGTGTGTGTGTGTGTGTGTGTGTGTGTGTGTGTGTGTGTGTGTGTGTGTGTTTCGCTTTGGGATATTTCATTATCTGTCAACCTTGTATTCTGACCGAATAATAAATAATGAATGCTTTATGGGTTTCAGAGATGAAAATCTTGGAACAGTAAGGACATAAAATAAAGAAAGAAAGAAAGAAAGAAAGAAAGAAAGAAAGAAAGAAAGAAAGAAAGAAAGAAAGAAAGAAAGAAAGAAAGAAAGAAAGAAAGAAAGAAAGAAAGAAAGAAAGAAAGAAAGAAAGAAAGAAAGAAAGAAAGAAAGAAAGAGAGAAAGAGAGAAAGAAAGAAAGAAAGAAAGAGAGAGAGAAACAGAAAGAAAGAAAGAAAGAAAGAAAGAAAGAGAGAAAGAAAGAAAGAAAGAAAGAAAGAAAGAAAGAAAGAAAGAAAGAAAGAAAGAAAGAAAGAAAGAAACGAAGAAACAAATAGAGAGTAATTATATAGGAGGGAGGAGGGAGACAGAAAGATATATGTACATAAAAACCTACTGATGAGATCATTACACCTTAACCGATTAAATTACAGATTGCTTCTCTTCCTTGACTCCCCTCCTCCTTTATTTTGCTTTCTCCCTCATCTTTTCTCAATTGTCTTTTAGCCCTGCTTGACTTCCATCTTAAATCACCCATCTCTGTCCCTCCTCTCCTCCTGCGCCTCTCACTCATCACCATCTCTCCTCCTCCTTCCTGTCTTGCCACCCAGTGGGATGTGATTAATTGTGCATGGGTCAGGCTGCTGGCATCGAGCTCTTCCGATATCTGATGCTGGTCCCACCTCTGCACAAGCTCTCTGTTACCCGCTCCCTCCCTCAGTGTGAATTGCCTGCTACCGACTTTATGCATGTTTTAATTTGTTAACACCCCCATCCACTTTAACATGGTCGCCCTCCTACTATTATGTGCTCTTTATTAAGGAGAACGAAATAGAGGGAAAACCTTTGATTCATTTCAGCACCACAAATATAAAAAAAATTGGAAAAAAAAATTTTTTGAAAAAAAAAAAAAAAAAAAAAAGGATATCAACTTGTATGTAATTCAACTGAATGCATGTTGCAAGTTAGACTTGTGAAAATACAGTATATGGACAAAATGAGAGTTTGTAACTACCTCAGGTGGTATTGAGCCTCCGTAACTCTATCCTGTTAATGGAACAACAGCTACGTGGAAATGGTTTATTTCCTGTGTGGCTGTTACTCACAAGGCAGTTCCAATCACCGTCACTATACCCATACTCCTTCACTTTTCTCTTTACTTTCTTCCCTTCTTCTCGTCCTTCTTTTTCACTACTTTTACCTCACCTCTTTTCTCTACGCCTCTCCCTCATTTCTATCTTTGACACTCCTTCAACCTGTCTGACCCTTTCTTTCTCCAAACCAACAAACTCTAAAGTGCCTTATAAATCCACTGAGTAGTTATTCCAAAGGGATAAATGACTGTCACAGCTTCTCTTTATCTCTTATAAAGAGCCTGCTTCCCTTTCTCTTTATCCCCCCCGACTACTTTTCTAAATCCCACACAAATGCGTCTAAAACCACTGTCATTATTCTGAAAACAGAAGTTACCTTAAACACTTATCTCAGCTACTCTCCCTATAGGCTATAATTTCTCCCTCTCTCTTTTTCCATCTCACCTACCAGCAAATTCTATACAGCTGTTTCTAAACTGTATTTTTCTGCCTGCTACTGACTCTGTCTGTCATTTTCTCTTTTTGACTCTCCGTCTTGTCTTGTTTCTCACTTTTGCCTTCTTTCTTTTCTTCCCACACGGCCTCATCGCTCTCTTTCAGGTCAGGCCCTCCGTCTTCGCCAGGGTGCTGCTTATTGTTGCCAGGGTGTGATGGCTCAGCTGAGCCCACTGACTCAAAGAGAAGCCAAAAGGCCAGCCAAACCAAAATCACTGAACAGCAGAAAGCTGCACTGCTCTGTTCTCTTCTGACCCCGCTGTGCACGCGCGCGCACACACACACACACACACACACACACACACACACACACACACACACACACACACACACACACACACACACACACACACACAGAAAAATGCAAACATACACGTGCAAAAAGATGTAATTGAACACAAACATCAATGAGTAAAGTACACGTGCATTTACTTAAACTGATTTTGTTTTTGAAACCTCGAATGTATGCACACGCACGCACACGCACACACAGACACACACGCAGGAACGCATGCACACACACACACACACACACACACACCATTCTTTGTATTACTAAACTTAAGGTTCAGGAGAGGTTCGTTTCAGGGGGCTTCGATCCAGCGCCAACGCGTCGGGGATATAAGGCAGATCTGGAGGCAGGATGCAACCACAGAAATGCAATCGTTACTGGGGGGGCCGGCTGAGGCTGGAGACACACCAACTGCACTGGGGATATTCTGACATGCAGGGCAAACACACACACACACACACACACACACACACACACACACACACACACACACACACACACACACACACACACACACACACACACACACACACACACACACACACACACACACACACACACAGAGTTTTCTCTACCCATTAACTCTTGTTTAATTTTGACACTTGCACCAGTGGAGCAGCACAAACAACTGCTCTATTTAGCTATGATTTTAAGTTAAGTTTTAAGTTTAAGTTTTCTTTTTCTTCACAAAAGCAGAAGACAATCGATACTTAACAGCACACATAATTTAATTGGAGCTACACTATCTTTTTGGCTTATTGTGTTGGGTGGCTACAAGCTTGCATAGCAATAGCCCGTATAGTTTTTCTACTGTGTAGTTTTTCCCTTGAATTTGCCTGTCAGAATGCGTCTTCTGGTGAAATGCATTCAACTTGTTTAAACTTTGATTAAAGATGCTTTTTTCGTTCTGAAATTGAGTGACCTAGATACGGAAAACGAGCTGAAAATAAGATATTAATGGGATGTATATTAATTGATGCTTCGATATAATCATCTAAGTATGGATTTAAAAGTCTAGTTTGGTATTTTTATAGTAAATGAACACATTTTACATACCAATTTACTCACAGAGACTTTTCACTTAACCTAAAAAACAACATGACATTTATATTTTATATGCTTAAGTGCCACTTACACGAGTAGCAACCATTACAAAAGCAGTAAGGCAGATGAAGGAACGACATTAATATATCATGTGTCACCTAATTTCAGACTTAAGCAATGACTTGTTTTGCACCTTACAGACACTTTGTAAACAATTACCATGGCTAAAGTTTGGTTTTTGAATCAGATATAGGATGACCGTTCACATTAAGTTGCAAGGATACCATATTATAGAAGCACCTTGGTTCCTCTCATTAAGAATATTTCCTGTTGAAACTGGATATTAAATTTGAATATTGTATAATATTGAAACGCAAAATAATATAATTCATGGAGATAAAGGTAATTTGCTGTTGAAAATCATTTAGATGTGTTTTTGATGACAAGAAAGGTAATAAACAATTTATATATTATGCAAAAGAAATGGTAATTATTATGCTTAGATGTATTTCTGTTAATAACTATGCTTCATATCTCTGCTTTATTTGGGTTTAATTTTGTTTAAACCTATTGCAGAGCAGCAGAATAAGCTTCCTTTTTTTATCTCAAAGTGGCTTTAAAATGTTAGATTAGCTCTCCCAGGGTGCATCGTCCTCATTTAGCGTGCATAGCTTTCCAATTGTAAGCAATGTCATTTGGCAGTACTTTGTGTGTGTGAGTATGAGATGATTTCCTTATGACAGTGCTGTGGGAAACATCATTAAAAAGTAATGCTGCCACCCTGATTCCCATTTCACCACAGAGCACAAACAGCTCAATCCACTGCATCCCACTTACAAGCTGGATGGATACACGTCTTTCTAGTTTTCTTGATCTTCTTCTTTTCCCTTGATTTAATAGCAAAAAAAAAAGAAACACCCTAGAAAAAAATGTATCCTCGTCTCACTGCTTATTAAAATGATCACCAAACTTCGAGTCTAACTGCTAATAGTCAATGTAGACACTAAAACCAGTTTTAAATCACTTTCATACATATTCTGTATTCGCAAAGATGAACAAAAGGAGGGGTGTTGGCAACGGAAAAAGAATGACAGTACAAGAATGACACGAATACGTGAAGAGGGAGGAGTAGGAGGTGGAGAATAGGTGTATGTAGAATAGATGCGAGAGGTGGAGAGGAGGGGCAAAGCATTGAGAAGATGAGGGGGAAGGAGGGATGAAAAACAATGAGATAAATGGACAGGTGAGATAATCTTGCAGGTGAGAAATGATTGAAAAAAAAACAAGGAGAAAAGCTTTGAAGTTAGAAAAAAAAAACAGACATAAGATAAGATGCTAAATGGAGAAAGAGAAATGAAAAAAATAATTGAGTGTGTGTGTGTGTGTGTGTGTGAGGGATGGAAAGAGAGTTACAGCCGTGCAGGAGTGAAAGTCACCTTGTGGAGTTACAGTGCACTGAGCAACTCTGTCCGTCTCCCCTTATGAATTATGACAGAAGCTGGTTGGCCCCTTCTGCCACACACACGCACTCATTTCACTCCTCTCTGTCTCCCGTACACTTTTTCTCACACTCTCCGCCTCTCCGTGGTACAAACTCGACCAGAAAGCTGTTCTTCGTGGAGAAAAGTGATCATAAAATATGCAGTTGTTCCACTGCTCTTTAGAGTGCTTCTCAGACCTCGTGACTCTTTATGTATGTCTCTGTGTGATGTGTGTATGTGGGAATGTCTTGTAATGGCAGGCTTGGCCTCTTTTCTCCCTTTTTTTTTTTTTTTTTTTCTAACCATGCTGCCTTTCCTCCCGCCGTACGTATCTCTTTGTCACACCCTGAGTTTCTATCCGTCCTGGTTACAGTCTCATACTCAAAGAAAATGTAATCGAGTTCAGTTCAGTGGACATCATCGCCGTGACTGCTGACCTGCTTCTCATTCACTCAAGCTCAATCCTTTCTGGCCCCACCCCTTTGTCATGTTTGTATGGTATCAGCAGAAAAGAAGGCTGTCCTGCAGGCGGGAATCAACAAGAAGGCCACAGACTGAGCCATCTTCTTTTTTTATATATATATTAAGACATTGCCTTTAAAAAGATGCTATTGGCATGTTTCTCTTTAATATCAGTGTTTCATCTGCAGTTTATTTGCACTTTTACATTTTTAATCATGCAAAATGTCTGCGGTTCCTGTTTAAGTTCACAAAAATATTGAATTTTATTTTAGATTTATAAAGGTGTAAACAAATCATATGTAGCCTAATGCATTTCTACTGCACTTCAAACTGTCTTTACATCAATAAAGAAGATTGTAACTGTCTTGTAACTGATGATGTTTGTATCGCTGTCCTAATAAGAATCTGCCAAAACAACTACAGATGATAGTTTGGTGCTTTGTGTAACTACTTGTTTGGTATTCATTGAAACAATGTCCAAACCAACTTTCAGTAAGTGACCAGGTCAGAAGGAGCTTCTGCTGGACAGATAAACCTTATTGATCCAGTGAAGGGATATTGTTAAGCGCTCAACAACATTTCAATACGCGCTGCATGCATGCTGAAGGACATGTATTGGCTTTTTTCAGGGACTGAGTAGGAAGAGATTATCAGATTTTTGTATGGTATTGAAGATATCGAGCCTGCACACAAAGGGTGGAAACAAGTGGTTTTAGAAATCCATAATGGTAATTTACAAACTCTACATTAAAGTAACGTCTCATATTTGAACGTCATTCAACATAGTTGCAAGAAAATGTTGCGCCAATGAAGATAAAGCGGTCGTTCATTTTATTGGACCATGAAACAGTTAATGTTGGATGTTTTTTTTAGTAAATAAACACAAACAAAACAAGGTTCAACTGTGCAATACATTGCAGTGACTTTGCTGTAAAACATTGGATATATTCCCGTCGCTTTAAAAAATGTAATATTTTCAGATCTGAGGATAAAAGATTCACTTAAATTTCACCCTCTTTACATTTCTGACTGAGATAAGATGATTTTGAAAAATTAAACTGATTAATTATATTTATATCTGAATATGATGAAGTACTCATCATTTACTTTCATTAATCTTCATTGTCAGGAGAGAGAAAAAAAACTCGAAAAAGTTGAAAGATCAGTGAACAAAAACCGCATCTAATTCAACTGGTTGAAAACTGGCCAATGAATAATTATTAATTAATCAGCTTCATATTAGCCTGACATCGCTGCTCCCACTAGTTCTCAGAAATATACACACTTGTGCACACACCACTTACACATAAACACACGCAAATAGACACAACCTCAGACTGTGTGCTCCACTGCCAGAACCATGTCTGAATTTATGATTGTGTATGCATGCATTTATTAAGACACTTCTGCATGTTTTTTCACTCAGTGTGTGTGTGTGTGTGTGTGTGTGTGTGTGTGTGTGTGTGTGTGTGTGTGTGTGTGTGTGTGTGTGTGTGTGTGTGTGTGTGTGTGTGTGTGTGTGTGTGTGTGTGTGTGTGCGTGGGTGCCCTTTCCCCAGCTCATTGGGATGCAAGGCGTGAGCCTATCGAGTGAGAGCTGTCCAGGCTAGCTTTGGAGTCATTAGTGCGCTCGTTAGTCCAGTTATGTTAAATCTAAATTACCATTCATCATCACACAGGGACCCATCATTTATTCTGATGTGACCTGGCAGACACGCGCGTTAACTGAATTAACTCATTCAAAGACACGCAGACACACTTGCTAAAACACAGTGGAATTCAAAATCGGGCGTTAGCTATGAGGTAAGTGCTTTAAAATAGATTATATGTTATTGATTGAGACATTGCAGGGCATTAGCAATGATTGGTTTGCCCTTGTGAATGCAAACCATTGACAAACTGCGTCCCATGCAGACAACGCATCTGAACAGACGATAGTGAGTCAAGAAGATAAGATCTACATTATGGTTTTTGACCAGCTGGTCAATTGGAGACATTGGAAGGTTACAGAAATCAGCTTCCAGGTTGACGACCCAACGCCACAAGTGGAAAACTGAATTATCTACAGGAGTTATTTAAGCTACAAAATAACTTACGAAAACTGCAGTTAAAGTAACATAAATAAACAAAAGAAATGAAACAGTACACAAACAAAGTAAAGGAACCAAATAAAACTTCATGTTTTGGGGATAAAAAAAATAAATTTTGCGACGCCGCAACGCTACAAATGACACGAAATAGTAGAAGGGAAGACTTCAAGGTGCAGCGGAGGAAGGCTGGTCTGCATTCAGTGCTGGCACTCCGCATTAAATTAGCTCTCGCTGACTAAAAACACACACGCACGCTGTCACACACGGTCTTTAGCCGCTACAGGAGGAATGCCTACCATCTGCGCTGACGTGATTGCAAAGACGAGGTATTCTCGGGAATCGAACTGACAAAGTGGAGCGAGTGGCTCCTCCGCCAAATATAAAGACTGTGTTTATCACATAATTACATTTCCACTTCTGCCGTGTTTATTGGCCTTACCAGTTTGAGCACACACAGCTCCCACCATCAAAGGCTTTCAAAATAAAAAATAAAAAGGTGGAATCAAAAGTATTAGGAGTAAAGCTGACTGCGGGATTGTTGAGTTTAACGATCACGGTGCTCCTCTCCAGTCACGCATTGAAGAAAAGTCATGTTGCAGTTTCCCTTCGACGGGTTCGTGGCGGCATCGCAGCTTTGAAAGGCGAAACATGAAACGTTGATATTAGCAGAAAAATCTTTGTTTATAAGCTGTAAGTCATGGCAGGACACGCAGCTTAAGAAAAGGTCAGACCTTTGTAAAAGATACTCGGAGAGTCTCTTTATTTGTAGTTGTCAATAATCAGAAGATGAACCAGCTCCAAGTCGCAAAATGTGTTTATAAACTATACTAATACCAATCTGAAGCCTTCAAAAGCTTTAACTGAGATGAAAGGGCCTGTCAAGTCATTAGGCTCAATCTTTTTGTTTCATGTTAATGCTGCAAAGCTCACTGTCATGCATCAGCAACGCTCGCCATTAGGAAAATCACTTGTTTAGAATTATTGTGCCGCACTAATTGATTCTGATAGGTGTTTAATGACAAATATGATAAGGCCACCTTGGCTTGCAATCTGTTCATGATTCTTAGTGAAAGAATAATGAGTGAAGCGTGAGTCTATTTCTGTGTTCACAGATGACAAAGAGAAGATTTTTTTATTTTTTTTTAATCTATAACGAACACTTGTTTTGGCACTTTTATATTCAATCACTAAACTATTGTGGACATCAATGAAACAGCTGCTGTTTTCATACAAACATAATCAATGCTACTCTTTCCTGGCAGGGCATCACAAAGAACAGGCAGTAAAGTCAATGAATTAACTTGTCTGGTAAAACAAAGGATAACACTCGGTTCAGCAACATTAGTTGTTGTCAATTCTGAAAGTGTCTGTTTCCTTTACAAAGAGGACTGTCAGTTTTAAGAATCTTTGAGTTTGTTTGACCATTTATTAAACTGACGTGATCTTTTCCTAATCTTAACCAGGTACAATATCCTAACCAACGCACATCTGTTAAGTTTAACCAAGTGTTTCAACAGCCTAAACTCAGTGGTAGAAGAAGTATTCAGATCTATTTAATAGAGTAAAAGTATGTCAAATTGTTCATATCAGAAAAATATCTGAAATGATATCTGTTTGTTGTTCAGAAACCAAATTCGAACACTTTTCTTGCCCTTGTGTTATGCTTCATGCTCAACTGCGATCTCGACGTCCACCCCATTGACCGTCCACTTCTCTATAAGAAAGGCACTCTATCACCTAAATTGTGCACTGGAGAATCCTCTGATATGAACTTATCACTGTGTCAGAGATACTGAGCTGGTCATTCATACCTCTCACATGGATCTCCCAGCAGAGCAGGCGCCCTGCTAAAGGGCATCCTTGATTCTTGATGTTAAGAGATACAGCATGAGAGACTTTTCTTCATTTCCCCACCCAGTGTGTGGCTTTGAATTACACAACATGGTTTCAAACCGACACCCACAACACTAAAGGCCAAACGTCTGTTACATTTGTCTGCCAATTAATCTATATTGTGTATCATGTTAGTAACCTTTTACCACCTTAATGACCAAGTCTTTGAACTTGTACTGTTTTAAAACTTTGTACCTGCTGTGAATAGTGCACAGCGATTACTTCCATGTGAGGTGTTTAGGAAACATCTGTTAATTGTAGCAACAGAAAATAACCTGGGTGACACACTCCCTCCCCCTCTAAACTGCATGAAAACTAAAGATTTGTACCGTAGTGTGTGATGTAATTTTATTTTTCTGCAAATTGACTTAATCAAATGTGGAAAACGGCAGTATTGTTTAGGAACCGCTATCAAAGTCAAAATATCAGTATCGATATTGGTACCAATATAAAAAATGTTTTAATGATACCCAGACTGAGGTGGGGCCTTTCCACTTAAGCGGACTGTGAGCACCTGGGTGCAATGACCCAACATATTATGAAAGCTGTCAACTTAAGCCTCTCACAGAGACTCTATCTATAAGCTATGTTTGCTTGTCCATCATTTCCCCACGAACATCCACTCACTTTGTCACACTGACCTTGCTCACGTCCGCATTTCATCTATTTTTTTGTATTTTGTAAATAAACCTGTTAAATCTAAGTACAGGTTTGGTCTCTTTGCCTTTATTTTTTATGGTCCTTTGAGCTGCAATTATTTTGGTCATGAAAAGTGACTCTTCTTAGACAATTTCAAAAAAGCCTTTGCGTACAAGCCAAAAAGTTAATTTCATAAATGGACTTGTGACGTCCCAGCCAAAAGACCGACGTCTCTAATTTTCAGGCAGCGAAGGCTCACCTAAAATCACCGGAGCATGCTAATTTCCCCTTTAAATTTTTCATCGTGGCAGTATTGGAGTCTGTCTTCTGGTGGTGGAAAATGACTGGACGGATATTAACAAGAAAGTTGAGATGACCTGCAGCAGAGGTCAAGTTGAACTCAAAGCCAAAGCAATAAAGCTCTCGGACAGCTGTTTATGATTGTCTTCAATTCAAACAGTATGTGGCTTAATGATTGACAGATAACTGTTAAATATAATGATGCTCACCTTTTCAGAAGGAAAATATTACGTCTCTGCATGCAACAAAGGCAATTACTATTTGAGACTCAGCTTATTTATATGTCCACTGAGGTGTCTTCAATTTGTACTGATCAGTTTTACAATTAAAACTCTTGATTGAGAGAACATTAGATAATATTTTCAACATCATTTTCAATATAATAAACTCTGCCTCAGTTCATTCTGATAAAACCTAAAAACCAGTAAAAGAACACACCAGCGACCCAGAAGGGGTCTCCATCCTCACTTTGAGAAACGCTGTTCTGAGTCTATCTGACAGCTTTGGTGGTCTGGCAACAACAAAGGACCAAATTGAGTCAGTCAGTCAGACATTTGTTCCATCAATAATTAATGCCTCCCTCCTCTCCTCACTCTGATCTCCAATCTATTTTCGATCACAACGCTCTTTTTTTTTTTTTACCCGCTAATGTCACATCAGTGCTTCTTCCTCCTTCCCTGTCTCCCATTTCATCTCAGTCTCTCTGCCTTTTACAGATTTGTTTCCTACATTTCTTCTGGTTTCATTTTGCAAAAAATGCAGAAGTTTTTTTGTTGTGCAGCATGTAATGGCTCTGATGTCTTTCTTCTGTCCGTTTTCTGTCTTCTTTCTCTTGCTGCCTTTTATCCCTCCTTTTCCCCACATGTATCTCTCTATCATCAACCTCCTACTGCCTCCATATCGATGGATTTCTCTGCTTCCCTTTCTGTCTCTTCCTCTGTATCGCCTGGTCTCTCCCTCCTTCTCTCCTCAGGTCCAACAGTGGATAAATAAATGATGTCCAGGAAACTGGCTGCTTTTACAACACCAATACCACACGCCTTACTTTCTTTCCCTTCCCTCAAATTCCTCCTTCTTGCCTTTTCCATTTTGTGAATACCCCTTCACCCCCCCCCCCCTCTTGTCTCTTGCCTTTCCTGGCCAAAAAGGATAGGATAGTAACCACAGTCCTTTTAGGTCTAAATAAATCATAGCCCCGCTCTGCCTCGCCTTTACAACACCGATCCCCCACTTTCATCCCGGCAGCCATGAAAGAGAGAGCGGAGAGGGGAGAAAGCGAGAGAAAAAGAGACTATCTAAGGACATGAGTAAAAGGAAAGGATATCAGAGGAAATGGTGAATGTAAAAGTGTCTTAAGTCATATCCGTCTTTCTTCCTAAAAACCTTTTCAGGAAGCAAAACTCTTCTGTCAAAGCTGCACATAAAAAAAAAAAAATGGTTTCCCTGAACTTCGTGGAGTCTTGTGTGACGGGTACAGTATGTATTTTATTTTGCTCCATGATGATTTGGATGGTGTACATACATCTCAATGGTGCTGCAGAGTAGTATGTATTTAAAATGATGGGAAAAGTGGAGGATTTTGATTTCTGTTGATAACATTTTTAAAGAAAACACATAAAAATGCAATGCTTAAAACCAGGAATATTTATGATGTCGTTATTTTGTCCAACAAAGAAAAATAATTATGGCTTTCCGTCACGTCAGCAGGTAATATTTTTTTTATACGAAGGGTGAAATATTTTACAAATCCAATTCTTTCAAATGTCTCAAAATTTTAAAATGTCAGATTTAATAATAAAAAAGCGTCCTATCGCACCTTTTTATTTCCCGACAACAATTATAACAAGATTAATGAAACTAACAAACTGAAATCCATTTGGCATTTTCAAAATGAGCCAGACATCCAAATATTCAGCATTGACTCGTCAAACCTGCTCCTGTGCAACATATTCAGCTCAGATAAAGCCCGGCCTACCAAGAAACATTGGCTAATTAAAAATGACTAGATTAATTAAAGTGGAGATTCATTAGTGGCACGCAAAGACAGAGCTGCACTTCTTTCAATTAGCATGACGCAGACACACAGGAACAGACACACACACACACACACACATCATGTATCTATTCCCCTCCAGGCTACATATATCATCTTTTATACGATATTCTACATTTCTAACTAATATGTACAGTCACATTCAAATACAAAAGTATATTATCAACATCTTTTGAGATGATCATCCTCTCAAAATGTGTAGGTGTACAAAGAGGCAGACAAACAAACATGGATAGTGACATCACACACACAAACACACACTGACACATGCTTATCCAGCCACAGTGACATACATGTATGTACACACTTCCACTTTGATGTGATACATTTTCCAGCCCTTTATTAAATCCCCTTTGCAATCCCCAATCCCAGATGTTACCATAATTAGGGTTTCATTTAACAATATTTTGTATCATTTCATAAGTATTACTTGTATATCATTATTCTTTTTTTCAATTAACTGATTATTATGTGTGTTATATGTCTAAAAATACTTAAAAATACCAGTCACAATTAATGCAGGGTGGCATTTTAAAACTGTTTGACCCAAAGATGCTCCATCTACATATGAAAAAGTGAATAACAGCAAATCCTCAGGCTGAAACCAGCAAATAATCAGCATTACTACTTAATAGAAGACCCAACCTGTTCAACATTAAACCTAAACTTAGGCTAAACCCATTAATTCAAATTTAAAACCAAACAGGTAAAAGCCGATGTTTTCCAAAAATGTCTTCAATTTTAAAGTCTTAAACTCAAACAGGTCCCTGCAAAGACAGAAGTATAAGAGAATATTCTCCCTCTCACAGACACACACACAGGTGTGGAGACACACATATACACACCTACCTGATGGTGCAGTCACATGACCTCCAATCACTGTTATCTCTATCATCCCATTTTGTACTTCGGTCACGAAATCAACCCCAAGAACTGAACAGATGGGGCTGCGTCTGTGTTTGTGTGTGTGTGTGTGCATGGACATGTATGGGTACGCATACATCTGTGTGTGTGTGTGTGTGTGTGTGTGTGTGTGTGTGTGTGTGTGTGTGTGTGTGTGTGTGTGTGTGTGTGTGTGTGTGTGTGTGTGTGTGTGTGTGTGTGTGTGTGTGTGTGCGCGTGTGTGTGTGTGTGTGTGTGTGTATGCGCGTGCGCATGCGCGCGTGTTCAGATGCTCGAAATGAAGATCAGTCCAGCGGCAGAATTGCTTACTGTCATTCATGCTCTTTGCACATGTGCACAAACTCTCGCACGCGAACACACAAACACTTGACTCGCACAACCAGACGCACACACCTGCCTTTATTAAAACGTCACATTCGGCGAATATACTGTGTGCTGTCATGCTGTCTGCTGTGAATGGGAACGGCTGCGTATTTACAGTGAATTGTAAATCCTGCCGAGCACTCAGCTGTCAGAGTCTTATGAATTGCTAATATGTTGTATCTCGCACTGCCGATCCCCCTCTATCTGCCCCCTATCACTTCCATTGTGTGCTGAGCTAAAAGTGAGGCCAGGGACTCAAAAAAAAAAAAAAAAACTTTGCTGAAAGGGAATAAAATGTGGAGATGAAGGAATCAGGACAGGTTGAATAAACATCTAGATTGCTGTCTTGAAAACATTTCATATTTTTACATTTATTAGTGGTGATTACATTTTATGTTGGACTGGATGAGGTGTACAGTGTTCGCTGACATACACTGTATTGAACCATTTACTACTGAATCCTCTACTCTCTTTAATGATTCATGTGAACGCATTAGGCAGCACCAGACTGCACCAGGAACAATCACACCAACTACAGCAGGATACTAAACAAGATGTGCCCGACCCTGTTGGTAATCTCACTGAGCTTTTACATCAGCCTTTGACTGTATAAAATCATGACACAAATATGTTTGATTTAACTGTTGATCAGTCTTTAAGGGTGATTTAAAAAAAACAAAACTGTACATTATAGACAAAAGTGGAATACCTGGTTTCAATAATAAATAAGGATGTCATTTTTGCTTTTACCATTTTACATAAAGCTGCTCAGAAAACACATGTATCCAATAGATTTTGGCATTAACACTGTTTTGTTTTTTTTCCTTCCATTGAACTGACTCTGGTTTTTATCATGTGCTTAGCAGAGGCTCAGTGTATTTCACATAATAGTCTCTGGTTTTAATAGTCTGTCTCCCCAAAATGCTGCTTGGTACAGTACATCTTTATGTCATAATGAGACAGACTTCTGCCAGAAGCAGCCAATTAGAGCTCAACTCTGAATTTCAGCTGCCTAACTGATGAATCAAGTGGCTGATTATTGTCACAATGTGTTTAAAACCACGAGAATCAACAACGTCCTGCTCCTGTTCAAATTTCAACTTCAGCATCGTATCATCAGTAACATGTTTCTTTGAGTCTATCACAATGGACCCCTAGTGATGATACGCCAGCATTTATCCCTGTACTAAGTCACCAAGGATGGACAAATGGACAAATGGGCAGGCTATGACAGCGATATCAGCCTTCTCTTCTTCTTCTGCGCTTGATTATTATTTTCATCCCATCTTTTCCCCTGCTCTCTCCCTCTTCCTCTCTCTCTTCTTGTCCCTCTATGTCTTTGTCTCTGCCTGATTTGCTGTATAATTGACCTCTTATTAAACTTATTGAGCAACACTACCACTAATCTGTCCACCTCTCAGCACCATGAATGCGTTGCCAACAACCCTGCAGACCAACTAACCAGTGCTTAGCCAACCAGTGAGAGAATCTATATTCATTAACTTCTTTCAAGCTCTGTTTTATTTACAAAACGGAGACCTGACACTTAAACCTTCATAGTCTGTATCCTCACAGAGAAATATTTGAGAAAATATATTATTTTACAGCTCAGTTGTTGCAATGAGTTGAAGGCAAGATGCACAATACAAAACAAAGCACAGCACCGGCTTCTGAGATTGAACAAATTCACCTTACGGACACGTACACACACACACACACACACACACACACACACACACACACACACACACACACACACACACACACACACACACACACACACACACACACACACACACACACATTCATGCACGCTGTGGAAGAAGTAGACACCTTTCCTAACACAGCTTGCATTGCACAGTCGCCAGTCACACCTCTGAGCATTGTGACAAATGAGCAACTCTAGAAATGTGGACAGATCAGACGCATACAATCTCCTCTCACACTCTCACACACACGCTCACACACACACACACACACACACAGGTTCAATCACTCACACAGCTGGAAGCAAGCACGCAAGAACATTAACATATCCCCATATGCAGGGGGAATCACCCACATGCGCTAACACACACGGCGCAAAGAAAATGCAAACCACAGCAGGGGGCAGATACACTGTTTTCCCAATCTTTGTGATTATGTGTGTGTGTGTGTGTGTGTGTGTGTGTGTGTGTGTGTGTGTGTGTGTGTGTGTGTGTGTGTGTGTGTGTGTGTGTGTGTGTGTGTGTGTGTGTGTGTGTGTGTGTGTGCGTGTGTGCGTGTGTATGTGTTTGTCTGAAGGACTACACATTTGCTGGTGAATGAACAGGTACGCTACGCTTCATCCTTGCAAGCAATGCGCACAAGTACTTAGACATGCACCTCAGCACACTCACTCACTCACACATACACACACACACACACACACACACACACACACACGCACAAGCACACGCATACAGGGATATCACGAAGGATAATTTGCACACAGAAACACAAAAATAAACAGTTTGTTCTCAACAAAATCATCTATAAGTTAAAGCTTTTCTTACACTGAAGACATACAGCAGCTGAATATCAAGAGAAAGAAACAACAACGAGATAGAGAAGTAGATGAAATTGAAAGAGTGGAGGACGATACACAAGTTAGAGGAGAGGAGACGAAGATGTAAATTTCACACGAAAGGGGAAAAAAACCCTAAATGAGACAGAAAACAAAGCTGATAGTGAGAGGAGGAGAGCGCAGGACGATCTCTGTTTCACAGACAACACATGAAAAGAGGGAGAGAGGAGAAGAGGCGACTGATGAGAGGAGGAGGAGGAGGAGGCAGAGGAGGAGGAGAGGGATGGAGGACCGAGGATTTTTCTCTACTTACAGAATCTCCAGATCGCGCAGCGCTCGGAAAGCTCCATCTTCGATGCAGCTGATGTGGTTGCTGTCCAGTTGCCTGCACCGCGCACACACACACACACACACACACACACACACACACACACACACACACACACACACACACACACACACACACACACACACACACACACACAGATGAGAGAGAGATGGGAGAGAGTCAGGCGCAAGTCTGCAAGGTCCGCTCAGCTGGGGGAGGGACTAACAAAAGATGGGTTGCGTGAATGAGTGTGTGTGCATGTGGGTATGTGTGTGAGGTGATACCCCAGTAGTGATCTTGAAGTAGCAGGTAGGAAGACGGCGTTACCTCTCTCTCTCTCTCCCCCCCCACACACACACACACACTTACTCACACACACTCTTGGGAGTCCGGACGATAGCACGCGAGCTAAAGTTAAGTCTCTCACCTCAGCGCTGATGTGGCCAGCCCTGAGGAGAAGAGGAGAGGAAAAGGAAAGCGCGAGAGAGGAGACCGGCGCGCTGAAGTGGCCTGTGTGGCGGCAGCCTATCACCTCCCTCCCCTGCCGCACGCCCAGCGCGCACTGGCCACCGGGAGAGAGAGGGATGAGAGAGGTAGACCCTGGGAAGGAGAGAGTGAGCGAGCCAATGCTACTAAAGCCCACCCTGCTTGTCTGTTCTGTAAATATTAATTGCATTTCTCCTCTCCTCTCCCATCCTCCTCCTCCTCTCCCTCCTCCCCATGTCCTCTTTTTATTCTTTTTTTTCCCCTCTCTGTAGTGAAAGAGGGAGTAATTTCATTACATTAGGCCAGCCAATCCATTAAGGGCCTTTTACCGGCTCTGTCACTGAAACAATTTCATTAAAAGGAAAGCCTCCGTAAATCAACCTACAGTCACGACTCTGCCTCTTGTTCCCGTTCTCCTTCTTTCCCCACTCTCTCTCACTCTCTCGCTACATCCCCTACTCTTCCTCACCCCCTCCTCCTCCTCCTCCTCCTCCTCCCTGGCTTGCTCAACGACTTGTTTGCCGGCCTACCAGATGCACCCTGTACCCCACTGTCATCCATCCTTTGCTTTTACTTTAATTTGCTCGGCTCTAGGTATCCCCCCCCCTCCTCCTCCCCGCCATCATCCACCCCTCATGAACCCAACAACCCTGAAACCTCCGCTCCTCCCTCCCTCCTTCCTTCCTTCCTTCCATTCCTCCGATCCATCCATCCCTCCTGCCCCTCTCTTCTTCTTCTGCGGGGGAGCAGATGGATGGATTGCAGATGGATAAGGTACAAAGGGCAGACATTTCGAAGTGTCTTCTTCTTTTTTTTTTTTTTTTTTTTACCTCAACTGCGAAAAATGAGTGGCATTCAGCCTGTTCCAGTAAAACACTCAGACAGGTGGACGCACAAGTACAGATTCATGGAGTAAAAGCACAAGAACATTCAGATACACACAACAGAAACCCAATCAGAGGGTTTCTAGTCTGCTTTCCAAACACCAGACCACAAAAGCAGATCACTCCACCCTAATCTTTTCCTCCTGTCCTCTTCCCCATCACTGGTAATCCCTTTTTCTATCTCCTCCTTTTCTTTTTTTCTCCTCTTGTTTCTGGGCATTTGTCTTCTCCAGTTTTCATGTCCTCTCTCTCTCTCTCTCCATTCATAATCCATTTTTCCCTCTCCAGTGCCCTCTACTCTCCTCTCCTTTCATCTTTTGATTCCCCTTCACCTTTTCTCTCCTCACACTCCATCCTATCCATCGCTAATCCATTTCTTCTCACTGTTTTCTTTCATCAGCCTTTTAAATCTGTTTTTTTTTTCCTTTCTCTACAGAGCCGTGGTGTCTGCATGGCACACTGCAGCACCTGTTATATCAGTCATGTCAGCTTTTAAGCCTCACGAAGGTGCTTCCCGAAAAATAAGCTTTTCTCTGCAGAGCAACAGAAATTACATCAGAGCTTCAGGTGCAGCACGTTTTGTTTGTTTTTATATGTGCATGTTCACGGTGCGAGTGTGTGGAAAGAATCTCAGAAACATGGAGGTCCTTAGAGGATCTGGAAAGTATATTTGCTATAGTACACCACCACAGGTACACCTCAATATACCCATTGTGGACAAAGAGAGGCCCCAGTGCAGTGGCTCCAGGCATTATCTCATCACAGCTCTCTCCTCGTAGCGCTACCAGAAGAGCTTCCAGGCCAAACTCCAAAATAATATTTATGCACAGAGAAAACTTGTTTCATTATTGTACCTTTTGCTTGAAATTCATCATGTGCTGGAGGCAGCACTGATGTGCGCAAGAAGGTCATGTAAAGACCATCAAAAACACCGTTTTCATGTATGTCTACCTGCTATTGACCAGCTGTTAGTGGTTAACAGTTGGCATGGATTTGGTTTGGACCCAGGGGAGTAAATATCAAACCTCTCTCTGCCCACAGGCCAGGTTTGGCTCACAACATAGTTATTTTCAACCCTCCTAAGGCCTCCGTAGACTGATGAGATGTTTTGATCTGATTCAATTTGATACAATTATATTTTAGAGCTGATTTAAAAATAAGTTGTTTACCATCCAGCCGTGATGTGCTTCATTAATTGAGCCCCGATTTGTAAATATTGCTCGGATCATCAATGTGCAGCAATGATAAGATCTGTGATGGAAACGTATACATATATATTGTAATAGTCTGATAGGGTGTGCGCTCTTATTCTAAGTCGTGCAAGATTTGTTTGATTTTCTGCCTACTTGTTGGAAGAGGACTGTAAGCGTGAGCATCTGTTAAATGACTGGAGTCTAAAATATAGTGAGTCTGGGGACATATGGTTGTGCCGTATTTGCATTTTATGTAATTAAAAGGCATGAGGTTTTTTTTTTTTTTTTTTTAGGAAGGCAAACTGGCACACAGCCTGATCAGCCATATGGAGACGCATGGCACTGCCAAAGTTGACTGTAGTTATTAAAGCCTTTCTATTTTCATTACTGTTCTTTTCATATCACAGAACATGAAGTACATGAAGGGGACTGAAGTTCAAATCCCCAAATTACTGTGCACATTTTAACATTCATAATTACAATCTTCCTCCAACCTTAACCAATTATTTCCACTCTCTATGCTTAGCTACTATAGCTCAGTTTATGTGGCAGCCATACTGTAGCTACTATAAGCAAATATGGTAAAAAAAAAATAAAAAAAATTGGCTTTTCAAAACTACTAGACATAATCTGGGGTTTAGCACTATCAGCCAATATCAGTGTCTGGTTACGGTATTACATGAGATTTGAGACTGCCCTCCTCATAGAAATGACAGCATTAGCTTAAAATGACCTACATTTACATGTTCCTAATAAGTCACCCCTCGTAGCCAATGAATTTATGAATGTCCACTCTAAGTAGCAAAGGTGGAAGCAGCTTGACGTTGTTTAAGCGCTCCAAACCATTAACTATGACCGTGAGCTTCCCGTTCCCCCTTGGTTGCCAAAAATGTAACTGTAAAGGTGACGGATCAGAAAACACTATTTCATGTTTGTAATGGCTGCGCCGTTTTGTAAAGCACTGTTTGGTGAAAACTTGGTGTCAAATTTTTTTATAGGATGTCCTTGAATAGAGCCTCCACATCTCCAGTCACTCCACTCAATAGTCCACCACGTCACAAGGGACACTCAGGACCGCTTGATGTGAGGCTGGTGATATCCCCCACCTTCTTTACAGAGCTCACAAGGACTCTCAGACAACTGGTGAAATATCTGCAGCTCTTCGAATATATGCAACTCCATAGGGCTGCATTCTGATCACCGTGCTCCAGAAACCTCACATTTGTAAATTTCACAGAATACGGAATAACTACCGGATTCATATTGGTGGCCATGTACTTAATCTTCCATCCTCATCCACAGTGAACAATCTCATCATGTGTGATATGATTGAATTCCTCCGACAGCTTTGTTCACCAAGCGCCCTGATTAGCGCTGACATGATTGGTATCAATCTGGTACGAGAGTGACTTTGTGTGTCTGCGCGAGCTCTCTGTATTTGTACCATCATGTTGCATTCATATTCCTTGTGTGGGCTTTCGTGTATTGCAATCATGGATGTTTGTTGCAAGGGACAGAGCGTAGGTCCCAAAATTTAATTTCCTTCCATATAATTAGTTAGTGTGTTTAATCATGTCTTTCATAAGGCCTATTGGCAGACTGATTCAAAGCTTCCCTCTGCTACCATCTGGACCAGAGAGATGCACATGCACGCACACACACACACACACACACACACACACACACACACACACACACACACACACACACACACACACACACACACACACACACACACACACACACACAGAAGGGCTAACACTGCATGAATCTATCAGGGAGCACCACTACTAACTGAGTAATTAATGAAAGGAGAGAAGAGGGAAAAGGAGGATACACTATAACTGGGTTTTCATCCAATGCATATCAACAAATAATGCTTCATCAAATCTGATAATTAATGTGCAGTTAATTAAAAAAAACAACATGGCTTGGTGCATAGAGAAATGAGACAATGAATAGTGATGGAGACATACTGCAAATACAATGAGAATGTAGCTTTTTTTCATGATTACTACAAGACCTCAACAGATCATTTTGTACATTCTGGTCGGGCTCGTGTTAAGAAAAAAAAGACAGAAATAATAACTTTCCTAAATTCTTGAAAGCCTTTTTTTTTAGGTTTCCAAGCTTAACACAAGATGGAAACAAAGCATTACATTTGTTTTAATAGTCTACCTTTTCCTCACTTGAAAGGACTTTATTGTTTCTACAGTAGAATAGGAGCCAAATTAATGAGTTAAACATGAAGTAAATGAGTATTTATATTGCTAAATCTTATTGGTCTAAAATGTATTTTTTTGTTGTTGCTAAGACTGAGCTAAAAAAAATGTTTTCTTACAGTTTACCAATTGACAAAAAGTAACCAATTGATAGCGTAACTCAAACGAAATATTAAAATTAAAACATTTGGTGACAAAATTCTTACTTATATTAGTTACCAGTGTTACTGTAAACTCTTCAGCTGTGGCAACAGCAGCTGGTTGTCAACTATTTCCAGAAGAGTGTGCATCTGTGAGATCTTATGGCTTGAAGACTTGGAAATTTGGCCTGAAAAACTACTTGTGTGTTCATGGGAGTAGGATCATCAGACCAAACTCTAATTGAACGTATTTTGACCAGAGTGCATAATGTTTGATATTTGAATTTAATGTTATAGGGTAGGTTTTGACTTGCAAATAACAAACCTGCTTTTAGTGATGTTCAAGGATACAGAAAGTAATGTCATGTTTTTCACCCATGTTGACTGAAATCTGAACATGCGTTCAGGGACATTAGTGGCTCTCTCCATCCGAGCCCTTTTTGTATTTCAAATTAGACACACTGAATATAAGTGTGCATTTGGTTGAAGTCTGTTTTTACTTTTTAAACCATTTAGACCCTTTTTTTCAAAAAGGAAAATAAACATTAAGATTGCGAAAGATATTTTCCAAATGTTCAAGTTCAAGTTCAATTAAACCAACTTGGCAACTTGGCTAAAGTCTAATTTCACAGTCTGTTTCTGGTTGAAACTATACTCTACTTTAAAAGTTGTGTTTTTCTGTATGTGAGTCTAAATAACTTTTACATCAAAACTGAAATAAATCACTGTGATACAAAATTTAAACTGTTCGGGGAATGATATCCAGCTACGAATGTTACAGTTCAGACAAGGCTATTGACATTTTCTGCCTCTGTCTCTGCTGATCATGACCTTTAATGAATTAGCCATATCCTGCCATTTAAGGAAGCGTGGAAGGCGGGTGGGGAGGGCTGGTGTCATTGAAAGAATGATGGGAGTCTGAGTAAACCCTTTCAAAAAGCTGCCCATCGTCTCTTCATCCTTCTTCCCTGCAACTCCTTGCATTGCATTACCGCTCTGTGTGCCAATTTAATTTGAGGATGCTCTGCTCTCTAAAGGCAGATCATTACTAATCGTATTTGTATATTCTCATGCCTGACTCCAGCTGTCCACTGGTGGGATTGTGGTAAACATAAAATCAGCAGAAGGTAAACATCTGCAGTGACAGAAACCCACAACAGTGCTGACTTGATTGTGTGTGTGTGTGTGTGTGTGTGTGTGTGTGTGTGTGTGTGTGTGTGTGTGTGTGTGTGTGTGTGTGTGTGTGTGTGTGTGTGTGTGTGTGTGTGTGTGTGTGTGTGTGTGTGTGTGTGCGTGTGCATGCGCGTGCAGACGACACAATGTTCTCACCTCCTCTCTAAGGTGCTTTAGCCATAATTCAAACAAACGGCCATCCTGCACTGCATTGTGGGTAGGGAAGCATGAAGCATGGAGGTGTTTTACGAGGAAAGACGAAAGGAAGGAGAAGATGACAGGAAGGAGAAAGCTAAAGCCATGGGGTGGGATTTTTTTTTATTTTTTATTCTTACACTGATATACTGTATAGTTTCATTTTGTATTTTGCTAAAGAAATTACATATTACACTCGCTGAACACATTCTTCCAAAGCACCTGGAGGTATTATGAGTGTGTAGATGTTGAGCATGGGTGGATCCGGCGGGAAAAATGAATTCAATTTAATCACAATAAAAAAAAGTGGGCAGGAGAGCGAGAAGGCAGGCAGATGGAAAGCAAGACACAATATGAAGATGTGATGGCTGCAAACGATGAAAAGCGTGTGGGCGCTGAGGTGTAATGTGAGGGCATATGAAACGACTGTGCCTTATCTGATACGTCCGCGCTTCTCTGTGATCCAACAGCTATATGCCTTCCAACATAAGCGACTCACATACGGTGTGATTCAAACTATAACTGTATATACACAGTATCCGTAGCTGATCAGATTTATCTCTGCTTTTCTGTCTCTAACAATGACCAGAGAGTTACAGTATTAGGAAACAGGCTTTAATAATAGTGTCACAGAGTCCCATCGTATTCTGATATATTATCACGTATGTCAGAAGTGAACAGTTGTCAAAGATTATTCTGATTTTGTGGTTGACTGTAACCAGTTGGATATACCAATGGGGTGGGGTTCACTGCATCTGGCTAGTTGAGGTTTATATTGTTGATCACTCGCAGAAAACTACGCAAAAAGCTTTTCATATATTTTCGTCTGTGTAAAGTTTCTGAAAAGTTTGGGACACTTTTAAAATAAAACAGGAACATTTTATCAGCAGGTTTAGTAGGTCACGACTTGCAGAGATATTTTGGAGATATGTGATTATGATCGCTTATTCAATAGTGTGATAACAGTTAAATGAGTGAAAATAGAGCGGCAGATCCATTTTAAGATTTTAATCTTTTGACAATGAAGGACCAAAGAGGTAGTTACAGTTACAATGGGTTATATAATGAGAAATTCTTTAAGTTCAGGGTATTACCTCAACCCACAAACTGAACTGTATTCCTCTTTTATCGTACAGTATGGCAGGGGTAGTGGTTCAAAAGATTGTTTTGTTTTTTTCTGTGCAAAGACGGAGCTTTCTTAATGCTATTTAGAAGTTACTTTTGTATTTCTGTTTAACAGTATTTTTTTTTTATTTCACGCCGAACATTAGGAAAAATGTAATGATTCTATGTCATCTTGTTTTACAGAAGGGATCAGACACTTTTCCTTGGTTCATCCTGACTCTGTCATAAACTCGGACGCAACAAAGAAAGCACAAATATTAAATGTCACTACCAGACATTTACAGGTGAGATTAAAATGATGAACCTTCTAGCCAGACAAGACAAGAAAAGACATGATCAAACAAGACATGATACAGGGAAGACAGATCAGATAAATTAAAAAAAAAAAAAAAAATCTGATTATATATGATTAGATATGATAAGGTAAGCATCCGGATGACGTATAGTAGATAAAACCATAAAACTCAGAGCACAGCGGAGGAATCTTGGCACCGTGTTGTCTATCCATTGAAACTCCACATTTACCTTTATCATTTGTAGTTTGACTGACAGCTTGAGCTTAGGGGGATGACAGGACCCGCAGTCAGCACAATGTATGGGAGAGCTGACACGTACACACACAAACACCCACACACAGATGTATGGCATATACCTGTCTCCTTAGGTTAGCAGAGCACTGCAGTAATCGTATTTGCCAGGTTCTTGGCTGTTTCAGCAAAGCAGTCATCTGATAGTGGGGTCGAAAGGCTCCGTGTGTGTGTGTGCGTGTGCGTGTGCGTGTGCGTGTGTGCGTGTGTGTGTGTGTGTGTGTGTGTAAAATAAAAAGTCCAATAAGTGGCGTACAATGCTACGGTAGCTACTGGACAACATGAGAAGGGAACAACCAAGAGGGAAAGATCAAGACCCAAACGCTCCGAGGAACAGAGTGAGACAGAAAGAGAGGCAAGCAGAGATTTAAAATGAGAGAGGCAAAAAGCAAGAAGCAAGAGAGAGGGAGAGACAAAGTGGGAGGGAGAGAGAGACATATGAGAAAATCAATGCTGTGTCCACCAGGGACAGAATGTCATGAAGGTTTTTTTTTTTTTTTTTTTTTTTACTCTGTGGTATAATGGAGGGTTGGAGCCTTTTACTGCAGGAGTCACCTTGTCTAATGGAGGGAGGGATGGAGGGATAGTGTGTGTGGGGGGGGGAAGGAGGGGTTGAATAAGAGTAAAGAGGGAAATAAAAGTGAGAGAGAAGGAATTTAAGAGGGGGGTAGTTGGAAGGAGTTGGGCACTGAGGAATGGGAAGGAAGGAGGAGGAAAGGAGGGAAGAGTGAAATCAGGGATGGAATGAACGACAGGCTGGCAAATATAGAGAGCAGGATGGAAGGAAATGAGTGAAAAAGCAGACAGGAAGTGGAAAGGAGGGAGGAAAGAGAAATGTTTGATGGATGAAGGGAGTGTAAAATTGTTGTTAGGAAAAATAGAGGATGAAGATGTGATGTCAGATGAAGATAATGTAACTAAAGGGAAAGTGATGCAATTTGCATGGGAGGAGAGGGCAAAAGACAACATGGACAGATGGAGGAAAAAGTTGAAGAAAGTAACTGATGGGGGGAGAACATGGAGAGAAAGAAAGAGAAGGAGAACAGGGAAGAGGAGGAGGAGAGGATGCTGTCAAATAGGGAGGAGGAAGAAATGAATGATCTTCATGTACCTGAGTCGGTCCCAATTTTGACAGGAAAAAAAAAAGTAAATGGATTCACCTTGTAGGTCAAAGCTATTTAGTGCAAAACATTTTAACAGGGGGAGAGACAATTTTACCGTCCAAGTTGATTGATATGACTTTATAGCTTTGGCATGAAGTGAAGATCCGTGTTACAGCAGCAGGTGTGGTGTCAGGTGCAGGATTTTAGAGTGGAATACATCGTGAGTGCAATGTCTGGAAACGGGAAATATCACCTACTGTGCTTTGCAACAGTCCACTGGGACAACTGCAGCTACACCGAGCAGCACCAATGTGTAAATGTGTGCTAATGTATTAATGTGAATCACTGAAAGAAAAAAAAGAGCTTGCACACTCAGCAAACCTTCCCTGGATAATTGCAGCTTAAAGACATTAATATCAAAACGCAAGGTGCCGTGAGGTCACAGCTAAGATGTGATATGCTCTGCAGTTGTTTGCTTTCTGGCGCCGAACTTCAAAGGGTTGTGAAATACTTGAGTGAGTGCGAGGTCAGAGAGGTGCGGTGGTTTGCGGCATTTAGTTTGGATTTTGTCCGATGTGAGAAGAAGAAGAAGAAGAGTGGATTAGATGATCGGAGGCCAACCTCAACTCAAAAGGTTTGGAGCCCAGCCATGGGAACTGACACCCACTTACTCACATGCGAACAGACAAACACACACACACACACACACACATATGGTACAGAGTGCAGACACTTTCAGGCCCATTTAACTTAAGAGTAATAATCTCCTGTGGACTTTGGCGGCCATATTGAACTTACATCACACTTGGGAGAGGAAACCAAGCAGAGGAGCACATTTGCTTAACTTTGAATTACTGATCTGTGGCAAGATGTATATTCATCCACTCACAGATTGCCAAATAAAAACGTAAGAGAAGCACATAATGTAGATCTAAACAGTTCAAGGACACACAAGTTCCCATTTTTAGACGACAAATGTGCAGTATATTTGACCTGTTATACGGAGGTAAAGGACATAAATTCACACACTTGTTGTAATTCTTGTTGTGCTTTCTATGTATATTGAAATATATGTTGCGATGACTGTACCATCCTTGAACCACAATTCAGAGCAAGATCTCTATATTCAAAGTCATTATTTCAAGACAATAGCCACGAAATGCGGTGTTCTCGTTAAATTTAAGAATATTGTATGTTAAAACTAGTTTTATACACACGTCCGGTTGTAAAAGACTGCATTTTTCTTTTTGTCAATGCAGTAGGCCTATGTGTTGAATTCATATTAAGTAAAGACCATCTAAAGCTCTTATTTTGACAGCAAATGCAGCCTTTGTGTTCTATATTAGTGACAGATTCTCAATTTTGTATAAAGCTGCATCCCTTTTAAGAAGTTGTTGTAACTTTGAGCACCGTGGTTCTCTAAGTTCAATAAATAAAAAAGACGAATATGTCTGTGATGTGCAGTATACTTATTATAAAAGGAAGTGATTACATTTGACTCTTTATCAGGCAGTAGTAAGGAAAAACTTTTTCACTCGACTTGCAATTTTTCCTAAATCCCGCAGTTTTACCACAAATTGTATTGCAATTTTGAAGAAAATATGCTTCAAAATCAAACATTTTTGATCGCAACAATAACAAAAAATGTTTTAATCCCGCAGGGACTGATACGTTTGATGCAAAGACCTTGTAGAAAAGGCACTGATATATGAAGTAAATTAATCGTAGTTACTACCAGGGTGGGTTTGATGTGAATTTGCAGCACTTGTCAGTTATACAAACACTCTGACAAACTGCATGCTTGTGCTCGAGAAAACAATCTGACTGGTAAGGTTCATTTAGTAGCCACTCTACGGCTTTTGATCACACCACATTGTTTTCATAAGTATTTGCAGATGCTATTAAAGTTCTCCTTGTCGACGTACCCGGCTCAGCATCAAAGTTCATTCTCGAACTTTCAAGCAACAGTTGGGAAAATCAATCCCACCACAAGGTCCATTTAGCAGCTGTTCTGGAGCTTTCTATCCTATGTCATGATCATCATCAGCAGAGGGAAATTAGATAATTGAACACAATGAATGAGTGATGATCTGTTTTCATTTATCTTCATCAGGAGTAGGTCAGTGGATAAATATGACAGATACAACTGGCATGCAATCAAATATGACCCACCTTTGCATCAGTGAATATAATTATGGTTTATCACTACCAACGTTTTGGAGACATGTCTCTCTTGTTTTATTTACCAAATGTTCCTGCTGTGTTTCTGCACATAACATATGTCATTATTTGTTCGCACTGCAGTGAGAACACACTATATTAAGGTATATTAAGATCATAATCCCTTCTCCCGTCTCCCTCTCTGTTTTTCCCTCCATCTCATTTCACCAAAGAATAGCGTTTTTAAAATGACAGTCAGCAGATTTACAGTGAAATAAGGCTTGGGGAAGGATGGCTTATTATCTTTTCGCATCTTGTAGTTATTATACGCTGTTCTGTTTTTTCTCTCTCATTCTCTGTCAAGTCAGTCATGTCTGATGAAACACAAAAGAAAACTTCAATTTACACAAAGAAGATTTTGTTGAGCTGATCTGTAGTTTTTTTTCAGCCCCATTCAGTTTCATTGTCACAAAGTGTTTACAAACTTGAACTGTCTACTACACAACCATGAAGTGCAGCTGGTAATTCTATTCTATTCTATTCTATTCTATTCTATTCTATTCTATTCTATTCTATTCTATTCTATTCTATTCTATTCTATTCTATTCTGTCTTTATCGAACTTTCTGATATTGAGGACGTTGCCCCAAGAGTCTGTCTGGTAGTTTAGAGGCAGGATTGATCAGGTATTATTGATGAGGAGCATTGATTAGGTAGCCTATTGATCACAGTATTGGTGATTAGGACGTCATGAATAAATGGCAGGGGAGTATTGAGCACTTGGTATGAGGACAAAACCTCTCTGGACAGAAATAGAGGGACGGAAGAAGATCAGAAACAGGGGGAATGAGGAGAGGGAAAAGTAGAGAAGAAGGTGCGAGGAAGACAGAGACGCGGGAACATAAGAGTGATAACGGACGGTGGAGGAAAAGACAGGAGGAAAAAAGAAATGGAGTAATTATGCTTACAGGTTCTTGACACTGGTGATTCCTCTGAAAGCTTTCCTGGGAACCGCCTGAATCTGGTTCTCACTGAGGTCTCTGAGGAGAGAGACAGAAGACATTAGTGGAGGTATTCGGAGCACTCAGAGGTATATGGAGTCAAATGATAAACAAAACCACAAACATTTGATCTATGCCACACACACACACACACACACACACACACACACACACACACACACACACACACACACACACACACACACACACGTACAGCCAATTACAGAAGAAAGGCACAGAAGGAGAAAGAGAAAGGATGATATGACATTTATGATCAGTAGAGCAATTTGGTCCAAAGAGCTTCAAAGACAAAAGGAACTATCAGCAATATTGCTGGCATGAGTCCATCCACTGCCTGGAAGTATGTGTGTGCATATAAGTAAGTGTGTGTGTGTGTGTGTGTGTGTGTGTGTGTGTGTGTGTGTGTGTGTGTGTGTGTGTGTGTGTGTGTGTGTGTGTGTGTGTGTGTGTGTGTGTGTGTGTGTGTGTGTGTGTGTGTGTGTGTGTGTGTGTGTGTGTGTGTGTGATTAATCAGGAGGCAGTGGCAGGGAAAGAATGAGGAAAGAGGAAGAGAGAATAAAAAAAACTGTGTTTGTGTGAGTAAATTGGAAGATAACCTTACAACCTTGCACAAGTCTACAAGTGAAGTGTGTGTGTGTGTGTGTGTGTGTGTGTGTGTGTGTGTGTGTGTGTGTGTGTGTGTGTGTGTGTGTGTGTGTGTGTGTGTGTGTGTGTGTGTGTGTGAGTTGGTTGTGCAGGTTTCACATGTTTTTAATGTTTTTTTTTTCCTTTACTTGAGCCCTCCAACAGCGCAGCTTTGCCCCAACATGAAAATGAAACAATCCCATCTTTTTTGAGAGACTGAACAACACACACACACACACACACACACACACACACACACACACACACACACACACACACACACACACACACACACACACACACACACACACACACACACACACACACATTTTAATTCCATCTTCAAGCACCAGATTTTCTTCATTTGAACTCTTAGCGATGATTCTTTTCCTCCTTCATTTACACTCACTCAACACGGCAGCACATACAACTCCCAATTCTCTTTCTCCCCCTGTGAATCAAATACTTCAATGAGACAAAGGATTTTTGACACGACACAACAGCCTGGCCTTAACGCTGTTAGTGGTGTTTGCTGCGAGGAAGGCATGCAAGATAAACTGGGTTCAAAAAGCACAAAGTAATAATTAGAGAGAAGGAAACGAAGGTATGACATATCAGACCAACTAATCATCCTAAATTACTGCAGGTCAGGCCTGCGTTGAACACTCACAGAGACTTCTGCACAAATCAGCAGCAGCACATTAATTCATGACCTCACATGTTAAATAGTCAGCATACACTTAGATAATCACAACAGAGCTGCACAAAAGAGGAACAGACCTCTGTATGCACTCTTCTGTTTGACCTTGACACACACGCACACACACACACACACACACACACACACACACACACACACACACACACACACACACACACACACACACACACACACATTGTACATGCTTATACACACACATATACATGCGTACACACACAACACACACAAAAGTACATGGCATGGAAATCAGCCCAGGCTCTCTGTGGAAAATGGCAATTATGTATCAACCATATTCATAACATTTTCTTGTCTTGAAACGTCGCCCCTTATTGGCCATATTTCAAAGATAATCACACACACACATGCACCCACGCACATATATCTTGGAATAACCAATCACACCCTCACCCAACATACTATATTAATCAATCTAATTTACAAACACACATGCATTCATACAGGGAGACATTTTATCGCGCTTTACTCCAGAACCAATCAGCTTTTTATTAGTGCTGTGAATGTTAATTGGCGAGCCGTGCTCGGAAAACAGAAAACTAATTTCCTTAAACTAACAAGGTTTCATCGTTTTGGACGTTTCCCTTTCAGCGTTGTGTTTTCTGGCTCATTCCTTTTGTTTGACCAGAGACGAGCGTTGCCTGTTTTGTCTCTGCAGGCCTTGATGGGAAAAGTATGCGCATGGCATCGTATACTCTTTAGGCAAAGAAAATATGTGCTTTATGTGCAATTGTGCTCAGCGCTTGCGGTAATGAAGGAGCAGGGAAAAAAAAGACAAACAATTGACAGACAGGAATGGTATTATGATATTTTAATGTGCAGCACAGCCGGAAAATATTGCTCGTGTTTACACTCCTTGTTTTGAAGGTTTTGACACTTTTTGGGTATAGAGATGTGTTTTGTTTTACTGAATGGAGGTTTTCTTTCTTTTCTTCTGTCTTTGTTGCTCCCATGCTGACGTTGACGGAGCAAATAGGAAACAGATAGAAAGCAAAACTGTTATCACTCTTGCTTTCTATCTCACGCTCCCTCTTCTCTATCATGTATCATTCTCTCCATCTATCTACCTAACTATCTGACTATATCCATAAATCTATCGTGTTTATCTCTATGATTTGCATCTTTTTTTATATGGCCCTGCCCTTTGTGGACTGCTGGCAATCAGAGTAGAGAATGATAACAAAACAAAAAAAAACAAGAAAGCAGTAGAATGAGAACAAGATAAGGAGGGGGGGAAAAAAGCATTAAAAAGTCATATTTCAGAGGAGGTCCAATAAATCTTTTATTGTTTTGTTTACCCACCATGATATTTATTTGTTATTCTTTCTAACAGAGGGAAAACCATCCAAGTCAAATAAAAGCCATTATAAGACTGTGTGTCTCTCCGTCGGCCTTTATGACTCCAGCTGAGTGACTGACACCAGCTCCGGGAGTCCACAGTTTAGGCCCCCCGTAATAAAACTCATATGTCACGAGGCTTTGAATGAAGCTTTTTAATCACACGGCTGGTTTCTGCTTGTTCATTTGTGTAACTGGTTTTAGGGTTATGGAAATGTTTTGTGCCCGAGCAGCATCCCGCGCTGGTACTGCTTCGGTGACATTTTGGGAGGTGTAAACAAAAGACGGACACCTCGTCAACATTTTCACTGGAAACTAGAGAAATACGGCATGTGATCTTAAAAAGTGTGTGTTGTGCAAAAGGGATGACTGCTATACATATAATGTGTTTATGGTTAGATAAAGAATTTATTAGTCCTATAAATGTGTTTGTAATAACAGTTTCAAGCAGCACGTGGGAAAAACTTACAAATGCAAACTTTATATCAGCTTGAAACAGAGGAAAAACATCACATGCCAGGTAACCTCATAACACACACAACTGCACTTCCAATCTTCAATTTCCCTGTGTAATCACACTTTATATTTATTTAGCAGTCGGACCAAGCTGATACTGCCAGTCAGTGAGTAACGGAGATTTTAAAAACCTTAAAACTACTTAATGGAAAAGAAAACAGGAAAAGTGACTGTTAAGGGGCGAAGAGATGCTGTAACTGTCCAAATTATAATGTAATTGGCATTCTACAGGCAGTGACAAAAATATATTAAAAATATATATAAATTAGGAGAACCTTAAAGCCCCTGAAACCTGGTTTGATCTAAACTGCCCTCTATAAAATTACACATTAATCATTAAATGTGCAACAAAATATAAGCTTGGAAAGAAAATAATTGTTTACTAAAAATCGAATAATCTGAAAGACAGCTCATTCATAGAAGCTGTTTGACAGAAAGCGGCTTGGAAACAAGAGCACACAATCCAACAACTCCGCATTTTCATTTAAACATTGCTAAATCCTCCATCCACCATCACTGCTCACAGTAGTAAGCTGGTTGAGCTTTCAGGACCTTCAATATTCAGGCATATTTCTCTGTCTGCCATTTGGCCCAGCTTTTCTATGGCCTTATGTACTGGCAGATATGAAAAAATATGACTCTTTATGCTATCATAATGTATAATTAATGACTGAACACGTTCAACATCCAGAGCGACGTTATGTAATCGTGTAAACAGTTGCGCTCCTCTCATCTCTGTCTGAGTCATACCTGCTGACCTTTGAGCAGAGCGAAGGCTATCACCAACAGGAGATTGGCCTGTGATCCTTGAAAAGGACACTCGCTGATAGACAAACCACAAAAAGCGCGCGCGCGCACACACACACACACACACACACACACACACACACACACACACACACACACACACACACACACACACACACACACACACACACACACACAGGGCTTATTTGGATAGTGGGATGGTTTGTATCCACCAGTGTCGAGCAATCTGCTCCCTGTCTTCAATTACTGGATTTAGCCCTTTTTTTTGGGTCCTCCTCCATTGAAACAGCATTTGTGGGAGTGAGCAATTAATCTCCAAAGAATTCTATTAAAGAGACAGATGGCTGTTTGAATTATGCATCAGTTCTATTAGGATGACAAATTCTGTAAATTATAGTGATACTGATTATGAAAACAACTGCATTTCTTTTGAGAAATAGAGTGATCTCAGGAGCTGGATGGAGACAAGACAAACAACGCAAAGTTCACAAAAGTTCAGGTTCGCTAAGTTTAGAATCGATATGTACAACAACAAAAAAGAAGGAGAGGAAAAACAAGCAGCAGCAGAAGAAAAGTAGTCATCCATTATCCTTTCCATGTTTAATGTGGCTTACTAAGTACTGTATAATTGATTGAATTTTGACCAAATGTCTTCCAGGCCTTCCCCCCTCTTTCTCCACGCAGACCCCCTGCCCTCAGTTAATGTATCCCAGCCAAGGCCTCTCCTCTCTGGGCAATGGTGACTCTCTGTGGGCCCTAGAAGTCTGGAGGGATTGAGGATGACAGCAAGATCCTCCTTGGGTTGGGGTAGCGGTGGCCATGTTGGTTTGTGTGTGAGGGTGTGTGTGTTTGTGTGTGTGTGTGTGTGTGTGTGTGTGTGTGTGTGTGTGTGTGTGTGTGTGTGTGTGTGTGTGTGTGTGTGTGTGTGTGTGTGTGTGTGTGTGTGTGTGTGTGTGTGTGTGTGTGTGTGTGTCCGCTCCCAGCTATCACCTCCTCCATATTAAGTTCCATTATTCATGTGAGAAGAATAATAACAGTCACCAGGTCACCCTTTGTCGCTTCGGATATTACTGTTAACCCTTTAGCACACACACTCACACAGACACACACACACACACACACACCAGGCTACATTGTGCCTCCTTTGATACTGGTGTTAATACTTTACACACACATATTGCAAACACCACAGCAATGCACAAATGCAGATATAAAAGCAGGAAAACGTAAAAATGTTTCCTCCTTTTGTTCAAACACACACACTAGATTAACTTTTTCTCCCAGGCCATCTCACCCTGCATTTTTCTGTGTAACAGAAGACACCAAATATTAGACGGAGCCGCCCTCAGGCTGGTCCAGATATGAGCCAGGGCCGCTCATCCCTGAACCGTTAACCTGCGAACACGGGAGTGGAAGCAGACCTGTTTGATTTCATGTGGCATCGTGTCAGATGGCATCAGAGGAGGTCTTAGTTAGAAAAGCGATGACAAGGAGGGCAGCGAAAGGTGCGTATCCACGTGTCAGGTAGAATCTGTCTGCCTCGGTGTGAAAGAAACAGCAGGCAAAGAGAGAGTGGGGCATGGCGGCGACGTATAAGCACCTTTGTGTGTGTCTTTTATTAAAAGAAGAGCGACTGTAGTGGGAGAAAGAAAGAGGACTGATCCTTGGCTAGGCTCCAGGGGAGAGATGAAAAAGAGATAGGGGGAGTTATACAGGGCAAATTGAGGGAGAGGGAGAAAGGGAGGGAGGAGGAAGACGGAGGTGGCACAATTTCTTTTTTTTAAACCTGAGACCTTCAATGGTTAGTCTCACGCTTCTCTCGTCCTCTTCTCTCACTTTCTTTTTTCCACCCCTCCACACTATATCACTTTCTCTCTCTGTCTGTCTCTTCTTCTCTCCCTTGGGGGCTGTAACTGCATTTAATATTGTTCCATAAAGAGAGTAATAAATATCGACTGCTGGCCAGCTCATATTCCTCTTGTGTTTTAAGATACTCTACTGTAGGGTAAGACCAAAGTCATGCAGCAGGTATTACAGTGCTTACTGCCTGTACTGCTGATGGGATTCAATATCCTTTGGTATCTGTAACCTTTGGAATTATTAAAAGTGTCCTATATATTGTTTTAACTTACTGTTAAGTACGGACTTCAAGTCACAGTAAATATATGGTAAGGTTTTTACGCCAGAGTTAACATTTATTCCTGTAGATGTAAAAGTCTTTCAATTCACCTTATGATTTGAAGTGGTCAAAATTTCTACAAAACAACAAAAAAGCAATCTGTTCCTTATTTTCTTGTCACATTTTATAAATTAGCACAACACTTGATTGATATATTTATGAATTTTCCTAATTTATTAACCAATATCTGCAGAGTATAGATATTCATTTATTATTGTTTAATAAAAACATTTTTTTTTTAAATTTTTTAATCACAGCAAAGAGCTAGGTATGCAGATATAATATAGCATCTGAGTGGATATAACTCAAATTCAGCCTTTGTATATGATACTTTAACCATTATTTTATTGGGCAAGTTGAAAAGCAACTTTTTCCCTAACCTTCATTTGTCCTGGGAAAAGAGTATAAATGCTGCATTCTGGCAGTGCCACAGACGTATAGCTCCATGCATTCAACACTGGAACCATCCCATTATAACCGCTGCCGTCAAGTCTTGGCTACAGAGCCACTCTACTTGAATGACTCTGACTTGTGCCAACAAACTGGGGGGGATATATTATCCAACATGCTGGCAGTGCATTGCAGACAGCAGGACTGCAGTGTTGGACTCTATAATGGAGATTTTTTTTTTTTTTTTTTTTTTTTTAATATTTAAACATTTTAAAACTAAAAAATTTTTTGTTGCCAAGCTGTTTGACTGGTTTGGGCTGGGAAGTGATGACGGTCTATGAAATCAAGTGTTGTTGGCTTTCATTCTCCGTGACATTTCTTTTCATATCAAGTTTGCAAGTTCTTGTTTAGTTCCTCTTTTTTTTTTTTTTTTTTTTTAACTTTCCTCCACATAGACCCCTTTTTCATGGTCTTTAACATAAGAAAAGCAAACTGGCTGCCCACTGTCGCCTTATATTTCCCGCACAGATACGAGAGCGGTATTTATCGTCTCGTCTAGCTCTCGGAAAGAAACATAATAAATGTGTTTTCCAAAATGCTGAACCTTTTAGTAATGTACATTTCCTCTAAACTGCATGCATTCCCTGAACGCTTCCATTAACATAATGGAATAAATGTCATTTTTAGGCAACTGGACAATGTTACTGCAAAGACAAATACAACTTCTTCCCATCAGACACATATGACCTTAAAATCTGTCCTTTGGATTCTGGCATACTATTAATGGAGGACACACAAAACGGTCTTCGTCCCATATTTATCTTTCTCTCCTTTTTGCCTTTCTCTTTCCAGTCTTTGTGATTCTTCATCAGTCTTTTGACTCGGTGCCCTTGCCTCGGCGCCCTCCACCCCTACTCAACCCCCACCACCATCCCCGCTCACTCCACTCCCTGTGATTTAATTAAGTGGGCGCTTTATGAATAAAAATATTGCCCCCCTCTATTGATCATGCTGGATGGGAGCTTGACAGCCCTGGCTGGCTGGATCGGGACAGGACAGCCACTCTCCTAAGTACACGGACCCAAGTTGGTGGGTATGTGTCTGTGTGTGGTTGGACTTTTAATAGTGTGTGAGTGGACAGCTGAGTGAATGTGTGAATGGGTGTGTAGACTGTAGTGTTGTATGTCTGTGTAAGGCTGGGCAAAATAGTTACATCATATTGATACCATGATTTGAGACTAGATATCGTATTATCGTGATGTGGCACAAGTATCGTCTTTATGTGGATTTAAAGGCTACATTACAGTAAAGTGATGTAATTTTCTAAAAAATACAATCCTGTTCTAGTTATTTGCTTTTACCAATTTACTCATAATTCCTCAATTACTGCTGATTATTTATGAAAAACCTCAGTGTGTAAATATGTTGTTAAGGGTACTAGTAGTCATTTCTACAATACTGTTGCTATGATATTGAAGAATTTGATCAAAAATATCACGTAATTTCATCCTCATCGCCCAGGTCTACGTTTGTGTGCTCATTCGTACGTGTTTGCAAGTGAAGCAGCCATCGGGGAGCTGTAGCATCTAAATCAAACTAAACGTTCTCAAAAGCTCTCATGGGCCCTTGCAAATCCTTCGTTAGAGTCACACACTCACACACCTTCATGGACACGCACACATGATTCATTCCTCATACGCCTCCTTTGATACATACACTGCATCAGCATTATAAATGGACATTGTCTGCACTTTTCGTTTCTCTCTCCTCCGTTCTTCCCCCTCCTCTATCCATCGCTCTCCGTAAGGCTGTAAGTATCTATTATGTTTTGTCGATACTGTAATTAAATTGGACAGCTTAATGCAATTCACTGTGATCCATAGGCCTTTATGGATATAAAAGCTTTTCTGGCCCCACGCCCGAAAGACGTCCAACAAATTTAGATGAGTTACCATTGGCAAAAAAAAAAAAAAATTGTTGTAGAGGTTAAGGCAGCATGGCGCACACATGGTCATTTGTTATTAGCTAATTCACTTTAATGTCCCTGTCGCCATTTTGTTTTAATACATTTTCTTATTTGAATTGTCACCCGGAGGACTAAGCAGCATTACTATTCTGCCTCACTTTTTTTTTTTTCCTTGTTAGTTCTTCCTTTTGTTCTAGTACTTTAGCTAAGCGATATTGCAGGCTTTTGGGGACATTTATGGAGCTAATAAAACTTGGAGCAGCAAAGGATCTAGAGACGACATTAGAATGGACACAGGGCGGAGAGATACATGGAGGGAGAGGAGGGTGGATTAACAGGCAGGCGAGAAAAGATAGAAACAGACTGTAGTGGCACAGATGACGGGATGGGTGGATAGATAAATTGGAGACAGACAGGATCTCACAGAGACCAATGCCAAACTCTTCACGCTAATCAGCTTTGACCAAACCACAATTTGATCTCTATCAACCACCAAGTCCTATAAAACTAAACCAAACCGTGAGCCAAATTAGGTGCTTTGGTTAAATTCTGATGTTTTCATGTGAAGAAAAAAACTGGCAAAACCAAAATCCAAATATAATTAAAAAGCTTTAAAAGTATTCACTTACACTATTTCCATTACTGACATTCAGGCGCTGTTTTTTTGGCTTATCCAGTCTTTTCTAAAAGGTAGCGAAACTGAGGAACTTTATCAACTCACAGAGGACTTGTAATCCTTCAATTAAAATTAAAACAGGATAATCACAATGAGTGGGTTTTACCGCAAGAGCAGGGAAAATGTATCAACTCTAACATCAAGAGGATGCAACGTCAGCGACATACCAGGGAGTAAAAACCAGAATAATGAACTATATTGGTAACAGGGAAAGGTTGCAACACTGCCAACAACAGATAGCTGCAATTCATTCATGTATAAGCAGTAAATAGTTGATCCAGTATGTATAGAAACTAGGACTAATCCCTGACCCATTATCAGTGCTGTGTTCGTTAAATCTGCCAAAATCACAGTCTATGCTTATTTTTATTGGATGTGTCTTCAGATCATGTAGGCAGGAATTAAACTTAAACTGATTTGCTGTGCTTAGCAATGATTACTATTTCCCACAAAGGAAATGTTCATTGTAACCTTGATCCAATAATTTGGTATTTTTCATAAAGCCTGGCGGTATTGTGACATCTGAGATAATTCACACACATTTGACACCTAAGTGGAATAATCACAATGCATCACAATGCAAATGAATCGAGATCTTCAGTGAGAAATGGATTTGAAGACTAACGTGTGATGGAGGAATTAGGCAGGAGATTCTCACTTTGACATCGGCCAAAGCTCTTTGACTAAATGGATTTCTTCTTTGGGAAACTGCTCAGCACACATAAGGCTCCTAGGGATTTGATATTCTCTTCCTCACCTATCTGCAAGATATATGTCTTTTAAAAAAAAAATAGGGATTATAAAAAAATATAGTACATATAAGTCAACATTGACATTCACACATGAGAAGGGCAGTTCAGGAGCACATTTTAAACACTCCGGAGCATAAAGAGCATTACGGGGGAAAAAAAACCTGTTGTGTAGGCTAAATGGTTAAACTCTTCATTGTACGCAGTAAATGGCTGGGCAGGCCTTTAAAGTTAATGGTGAGGCGCATTAATAAATGGTTGATGGTGGAACAGAAGATGGGTGCTGCGTAGGCATTAGAATGAGGATGAACCTGACAACCCCGGTCAGACTCCCCGCTGAACGGCTAAATCGGCTACGTGGATGGAGAGATGGACTTGCGTTGAAGACAATGGGTTATCAGGTGGACGAAAAAGGAGGGAGAGGCCACGAAGAAAAGGAAAAGAGGAAAGACCAGGGTCAACGGGAGGGGAGGTGAAGTAATGAGGAGGGAGTGGGAAGCTGGCAGGTGATGGAGGGAAAATGGGTGACAGGTGAAAGAAGCTGAGGATGAAGGCAATGATTTGAGGAAGTGAAGAAGGTTCGTGTGAAGAGTGGGAAAAAAAAAAAAAAGATTAAGGTAGATTTCAGTGAAGGATGGAGGGGTGGAGGGAAGGAAGGCGAGGAAGAGGTGTGAGTAAAGAAGCTGACTGTGGCGTTTTGGCTTTATAAGCATCTTGGGAGCACCTCAGCACCCATAAATAATACACAGCAAATTAGCAGATTGGACAGAAGAAGGGGACTGCTGGAATTGTGTGTGTGTGTGTGTGTGTGTGTGTGTGTGTGTGTGTGTGTGTGTGTGTGTGTGTGTGTGTGTGTGTGTGTGTGTGTGTGTGTGTGTGTGTGTGTGTGTGTGTGTGTGTGTGTGTGTGCACATGCTGCAGAGAGAGTGCATGGCAGTGAATATGCGCATGTGCGTTTTGGATCTGTGTCCATATTAAACTTTGCGTACTGCATGTTCAATACAGACTTGCACCATGTGTGTCTTTGAGATTCTCTGTGTTCGTGCCCTGTGTGTGTTGTGTGTGTGTGGTTTTTGTGTGTGTGTGTGTGTGTGTGTGTGTGTGTCTGTAAGGCATTTCTGAGAGCTCTGATCTGTCTCTCAGCAGGTCAGCGTTGTCAAGGTTACAGCAGGCCTTTTTTGCTGGTGGGCCAATTAACTTTTAGCACAGAAACAGAACAAAACAGTGCAGGTGTCTCAGCAGTGCCGAGGTTAGAGAAACAGAATGTGCATAGGTGTGTGTGTGTGTGTGTGTGTGTGTGTGTGTGTGTGTGTGTGTGTGTGTGTGTGTGTGTGTGTGTGTGTGTGTGTGTGTGTGTGTGTGTGTGTGTGTGTGTGTGTGTGTGTGTGTGTGTGTGTGTGTGTGTGTGTGTGTGTGAAGGGGGGGTGTTTTTTTTAAAAAAAAAAGTGGATAGTAGTGAAGGAGAGAAACCAACAAGCAGAGCGAGGATGTGCGTGAGATAAAATTATACCGTGTTTCTGTATGAAAGAGAGAAAGCGAGAGAAATGAATTACGGCGAGCTACTGTTGTCAGTGTTTGGAAAATGGTTGTGTGATCTTAAAGAAAAGAAAAGAAAAGAAAAGAAAAGAAAAGAAAAGAAAAGAAAAGAAAAGAAAAGAAAAGAAAAGAAAAGAAAAGAAAAGAAAAGAAAAGAAAAGAAAAGAAAAGAAAAGAAAAGAAAAACAACTCAGGTTGAGATGCAAGTAAATGTGTTGCTGGGCACAGCAAGGCATAAAGGGAGTCAAAGCTCCTGTCTGACGAACCTGACATTATGTGTTTGACATGGGGAGGAAATCATGGCAAAAGCCACATTATGTAACAGAAGAATGTCTGAAAGCTGATTAATTTCTGATTATTGGTTAATAACAATTGTTCTTCTGTTTGAGGTTCAGTACATTTAATACCACAACAGTGATCTAGCATTAAGACATCATAACACAGAAATGTAACCCTTCTGAAGTTTTGGATATTTTTTTTTTTTATGCCATTTACATAGATTTATCCAGGAACACTCTTTGTACTGTTTGTCTATGCTAGGGATGCAATACAGCTATACTTTTAATTCAGTTGATGACACGATACATGTTTAATATCACATTTTAGAAAAAAAAATACTAAACATAACATTTTTAGTTTGCACTTTCAGCAAATATCTTTTGAGAGTAAAGTCTGCACCACTTCTAGTCATATTGAGCAGTTTGCTAATAAGTTATTGTTATTGCAAACATGGATGTCCAGAAAACAATCAGCATGATTATTTTTACTGAAGAATATTTTACCACCTTAAATTTGAATTTTCTCACCACACCTCTGGTGTTTCGTAGCAAAAGGAAATGCACAGAAAGAAAAGGGAGCTTTTACAATGGTTGTATCTGTCTGAGTGTACTTGGTGAAATAAATTGATTGTGATGGCGAACAGAGCAGACTGTCATCCTCCCTTCCCATGCAGCGGTAGGCTAATTCCTCTGACAGACTGTCTTCCACAATGGCTACTGGCTGCTGTCTTCTTAGCCTGAGGGCCTGTCTGGTGGAGCATGTGTGTGTGTGTGTGTGTGTGTGTGCGTGCGTGTGTGTGTGTGTGTGTGTGTGTGTGTGTGTGAAAGAGAGAGCGAGAGATACAGAAATAGAGAAGTTGGGGAGATGGAGAAATAGAAAGGATTAAAAGACACAACCAGGGAAAAGAAAGCACTTTTGTCTATTTCTGTGTGTGTGTGTGTGTGTGTGTGTGTGTGTGTGTGTGTGTGTGTGTGTGTGTGTGTGTGTGTGTGTGTGTGTGTGTGTGTGTGTGTGTGTGTGTGTGTGTGTGTGTGTGTGTGTGTGTGTGTGTATGCATATGTGTGTGTATGTATGCGTGTGTGTGGTTGCTATGCTGTCTCTAGGCCTTAATCTCTTTAGTAAGCCCCATGATCCAGTTAGAAGCAGCAAGTGGCTAATGTCAAGGCTAACTGGAAGAGAGGGATCTATGTATGTGTGTGTGTGTGTGTGTGTGTGTGTGTGTGTGTGTGTGTGTGTGTGTGTGTGTGTGTGTGTGTGTGTGTGTGTGTGTGTGTGTGTGTGTGTGTGTGTGTGTGTGTGTGTGTGTGTGTGTGTGTGTGTGTGTTTACAAATGTTTGTGTGTTTGCCTTCAACTGTATCCATATCCTTGTCTTGGCTGTCGGGGTCTACCCGTAAAACTCAAGCGTTTGCACGCTGTTGGTATTAATGTTATCGTATCTGCAGCCATATCTACTCATGTGTGGTTGCACGACTTTCTGAGCGTGTGCGTGTGTGTGTGCTTTGTGTGTGTGTCTGTGTGTGTGTGTGTGCATTGCAGGGTGTGTCAGAAAAGCAGCACAGGCCATTAAGGCCGAGAGATTAGATTGAGTGAATCCAGATTCTGTGCTATTGTTCCTCTCCTGCAGGCTTTCACTATGGTTTAAAAAAAAAAAAAAAGAAACAACAGGTGCAGGAAATGGATTTTCAACTAATTTGCCTGCTCAATTAAGGGTTAAAAAAAAAAGACAAAGAAAAGAAAGAAATTGGCTTTAATATCTGGTCACTAGTGAGGAAATGCAACATGTAACAGGGATCCTTATTGATTAGCAGTTAAGGATACATTAAAGATATTTTACAACAAGAAAAAGCTGCTGGTTTTGTTATTATTCAGCCAAAATGAATATTTTTCATCAAAACTCAGTGGGGAAAAGAACAAATGTATACTTGACTTTTTTGGAACTGTTGGTTCCTAAAAATAAATACATTATATAATTAATCTGATCAAAACTGTTTACATTTCTCCTTCATAACAATATTTGCTCCATTTTACAAAAGCCATATATTTTATTCTAAGCCAATATCGTTCAAATGTTGATAGGCTGTGCATTATTATGGTATGGATGGTATTTCATACAGGGTACATGTGGCACGGCATGAAAATGAATGTTATAAATGTGCTTGAAGCTGTCGTGACATGATTAAAACGGACGTGGTGATCAGCAGTTTTGTCACAGAGGGTAAAACTGCAGCTAAGTCACCCACTGCCATAATAAACGATAAGACGCTGACACTACGGAAATGATGAACACTCAGAATGGCCGCTCGCTCGCTCACATACATACATAAATATACCCGACTCTTTTTGTTTTTTCTCTGCCGATCTGTCTTCTCTTTCACATCTGTCTCTTACTCTCTAATCAGTTACTCTACATCGCAAAAAAAAAAAGAAAAAGGAAATGACCTGTCCTTCAAAAATTGCATTGCACCAATCTCTCATTCCAGAAAATTCTGCTCCAAAACATCTCATATAATGGCATGTGAGCAAATGTAGTCCACCTCAAATGTTGTGATATGAAAATCATTCATGTCCCGGGGGGATGTAAAGGGGAAAAAAGGATGGATGCAGACAGACAGAAATTTAACCAAATTCTCCCCTCCCACCCAATCACACTGCATCACAAATCACTGGTCCTGCTGCTAATTCAGGGCTGAGACGGTGCGCAGTGCAGGCCTTGGCATATGGCATATGGTGTGTGTGTGTGTGTGTGTGTGTGTGTGTGTGTGTGTGTGTGTGTGTGTGTGTGTGTGTGTGTGTGTGTGTGTGTGTGTGTGTGTGTGTGTGTGTGTGTGTGTGTGTGAGCAATTGTGTGCGCACAAGTGTGTGTTAGCATATTGGGAGATGAGGGAGAGAGAGAGACAGAGAAAGAGAGGGAGAGAGAAGGAAAAGATGATTTAGGAGTAATGAGAGCCGGTAAAATCATGGTGCCCAGCGGCATTATGGGACTAAATCTAATCTGCTAATGGAGAGGGGAGGCGTGGGCTCGGGTGGGAGGGGGATGGACGGGGGGAAGGAAGCAAAGTAGTTGGAGGGAGAGAGGATGAAAAAGGGAAAGGACGACGAAGGCAGGGGTGAAGGTCGAGGACAGAGGGATGGAAAAAGGGCAGAAAAGGACATAGAGGAAGATGAGGATGAGTAGAATAAGAAGAAGAGAACATGAGGGGGGAGGCAAAGGAGCAGAGAGAGGTTTAAAAAGTGCAAAATAAAAGGAAACAGGAAAGGAAATAAAGGAACATATAAGAAAGGTCACAAACAAAAAGATGAAGGTGAGAGATTGCAGATGATTAGTGTAATGGAAGAAAGAGGTGAGGATGAAAAGGGGGGGAATAGAGAAGCTGGAGCTGATGAAGAAAAGGCAACAAAACAAAGGAAGAAAGGAAGGAAAATGACACAAAAGACAAGCTGAGACGAAGCAGAAAAGAGGGTGACAGGAACAAAAAGGTCAAGGACACAGTGAGAAGATGGCAGTTGTGTATGTGTGTGTTCGAGAAATAACCTGCAGTGTGTGTGGGGGAGGAGGGGGGGGGGTCATCAGGAGGGCAGGACCCTCAATCAGCAGACGAGCAAACTTTGCACACATCATACATGACACATGTGCAACAACACAAACAGGCACACCGTTCTCATCGCTACTCTCTCCGTCACACACACACACACACACACACAAACACGTTCTCACACACTCGCCCACACTCGGGCAGAAGGCAGCTATTGAGAGGTAATTGCCCCAGACTGTTAATGCTTTCCAGGATAAAACTACACCAGTCTTTACAAGGCCCGGGATAATCTCGCAACTTTACGTCTTTACCTCAGCAAAATGGCAGACGACCGCAGAACAACCGCTCCAAACACGCAGTACAAGATGGGTTGAAACTGGATTTAGTTATATTTCAAATATTTTTCCTGTGAGCTGCCGAGTTGCTGCTGTTGATCAATCAGCGGTTTGGAAGGTTGTTGTTTTATTTCCGAGTGGGGCCACCCCTGGTGAAGATATGCATCCTACAAAGTGCTTTGATAAAACGTGTTTCCAAATCATCTTTCCAAGGTGACAAATAGAGTATTTAGAGGACAGGATGTAGTCTTTTTGAGTTGCAGAAAAAAAAGCATAGTAGGTAGATACAGGTTTAAAAACATGCTGATATTCTGGTCTGGTTTTCAGCAGTTTAAGGTGTAGGTTTGTCCATCGATAGCTTAATTTTTGGTTTTTACTGTGCTTTTTTTTTTTTTTTTTACAGTCACGTAACGAGTGAAGTTGTCATCAACTCGAGTAACGTTCACCTGCTCTGCGCTGCTGCGCTGTGTGTCTGTGAGCCGGGTCACAGCCCCCGCCCTTAATGAAACACAAACACACAGCAGAGCAGAGAAACAGACAAATTAGCGCGACTTTCAGTGACAGAAAAACGCATGACCGACTCTCACTCTGAACTGAAATGAAACGGGTGCAGAGGAGCTAAGTAAATAAATAGTCATTACTGGACGTAACTGCAGATCTATGAGTATGTTCGTATTTCATTTCGGTCCCATTGGCGGGGCACATTTGAAGGATGCATTGAAAACGTGCTGTCAACCTATATGAGTCACCCGTTACCCTTTAAAAAAAAAAAAAATGCTACGTAATCATCTGCTATCAATCATTTAGTAAAGTGTATGAATGTATTTTTTGTGATGTGATGCTGAAATTCCCAAATGAAGAGAAAACTCACCTCCAGGCTGGGTGGCCTGCAGTGAGGAAAGCGGTGGTCCGACTGTCAGCTTCCATTATATCGCACTGTATCATATCATATTGTTTTAAATCATTTTTATGACTCATGTGTCTGTGATCATTTCGGTTTATAAATACAATCTGCAGTTGGAAATTGAACCTCGGGCCGCAGCGGTAAACTCCTACATGGGGTTTGAAATCCAGACACCCAGTGGAACTGCAACAAAAACCTCAACAATCTGCTCTGAGCAACACAAACAGAGCAGAACCACATGGCAGCTCCATTATCTCGATAGTAAACAGCACCCCAGCTCTGCAAATTACAGTATCTAAGCTACAGCGTCAACACACACAACAACGATCTCAGGCGTCCAAAACATACAACACGCACCATATTGTACGGCTGCATTACTGTATTAACCTAAGAATTTCCAATGACCACTTTTCCAAACAGCCATTTACCTCAAAGACGCTTAAGCACATTAAATGTAACTCAAACTATCAAATTACCCTTTTCACAGTCACTGACGGTAAAAAAAAAAAAAAAAAAGACGCAGCTTCCCCAGAAAGTGGAGAAAAATAAGTCCAAACTTCCGATAAATCTAAGTTAGACGATAGCTGAACATTATGTTGGCGGTGACACTAAACACCACCGACATACAACGTCTCGCGCCCAGCCATTTGATTCCCAGGTCAGTAAAAGAAAACACAAATGCAACATTACCCTGCAGCTTAGACAATTATACCAAATTACACCGGAAGTCTGCAGCGGCTCACGTGTTTATGAGGTAATGTACAGTTTGAATACATGCGATCGTAACTGCGCTCCCTTAGACTCATTCAGGTCATAAGCCATGCTGCTGCAATCCAACAGTCATTACAGTGCTGACAGTTACAGTTGAGGCAAAGCAGACGAGGAAAGAGATAGGGTCAAAAGCACAGTTATTAAATAAATTAACATCTTATTCAAATAGACAAGCTGACAAAACGACTTTTTCTGTCAAAGAATATATACAAATCTATTACTGTTCCCTGTTTATAGAGAAAATAATTGAATAATAAGATGGTCAGTGGAGTTTAAACCCCACCCAGTAGGTAGGCTGCTTGTGTCAGAGCAACACCTTGCTTGTCAGATGAGAACATGAGTGGTTTCCAGACAGTAGATGGTGCTGTGATGCTTCTCTCTTTGGCCTCAGTGCAATCAGTCCATGCAGATCACTATCACACACATCAGCACCACCACCTGCACATCGCTGGCGCTCAGGGATCCCTTTCTTCTGAGGAAACTGTCTCATGCGCTCGCCTTGTAAACAGCATTTCCTTGCAAAGATGATGAATCGCCATTTCCCACTCTGATCAACTTCCAAAGCAACACAAACATCTGTCAAACACACATAATCTGTTTTCAGAGCTGATGTGCGTATGAATGACAGGAATAAAGATGTCTGGCTGCATATATTAGAAATTAGAGCATGACAGATGAAGTAAATGCATCTTGTGTTGAAGCATTTAAGCTTATTGTCATCTATTTTAGATGTTTCATTAGTTTAGGTACATGGAAACATTTCAGATGTGCCACTGCATAATTTCCCAATTTCCCATTGAATGCCCTCCAAATTTGTCATCGCCGGACATGAATCAAACTGACAACTCAATTCATTAGGCGAACAGACGAGAGGCAGAGTTGGCACAGAGATGGGCAGGCGAAGAGAGGAGAGAAAGGGACGTCTGCCTTTTTCTTTTCTTTTTTCGACACCTGTTGTGTGTCCTCTCCCTCTGTCCTCTTTTTCCTTCTGTCTGTCAGTCCGTCTGCATCTGTCTCTCTTCTGTCGACGAAGAAGAAAGACAGATATTGGAGGGATCTGGGAATCATTATCCCACTGCTCACCTCGTAACACAGAGAAGCTAATAGGCTCCCGGTGGGGGATGCGGGTGTGTTTGTGTGTGTGGGAGAAAAGATGGAAATGCAGCTCACAGTACGACACCGTGTTTATATTTCTAGTGTACGAGTCAATATTTAATGTTCGAACATATATGTCCTCGTGTGTCTGCGTGTGTATTCGTGTGGACTTTTACTGCATGTGTGTATATTTGCAGAGGCACTCAAGAGGACGCTTCTGTGTGTGTGTGTGTGTGTGTGTGTGTGTGTGTGTGTGTGTGTGTGTGTGTGTGTGTGTGTGTGTGTGTGTGTGTGTGTGTGTGTGTGTGTGTGTGTGTGTGTGTGTGTGTGTGTGTGTGTGTGTGTGTGTGTGTGTGTGTGTGTGTGTGTGTTTCTCATTTCCTCCTCTCGGAGATTAGGGGCAGAAGAAGGAGCAGCATTATCAGACAGCTGGAAATGAGATCTCAGTAGGGGACTCAACTTCTCTGCCTTTTCTTCTCATCCCTTCCTCCACACCTCCGTCTGTATCCTCCGCTCCTTCCAGTCCTCTTTTACCTCCTTATCTTGTCTCATTTATCCCTCCATCTACTCCTCTTCTGCCTCCCTACGCTGACAAAAATTAGTTACTTACCTCATTTTCTTTCCTTGTTACACTTTTATCTCATCGATCTAGTCCACCCATCTAATGGCGGAGCGGGGATCCTCAATATCCGAGCTGCAATCTATCTTTCTCGTAACACATATGTGACATATAAAATGTGGCACATTAAAGCAATGTGTGCTATCGTCCATATTTTAAACATGGACATCCAGACAGTAACTACTTAAAATCACCTATATTGAATTCTCAGTTACTAAAAGTCGGTAAATGTAAAGATTATTTTGTCAAACTTTTGGAAAATGGAATGTTAAAATTTAAAAAAAAATGTGCATGTATCATTGTCAAAGTTACCTTCCCGCTTTTACAATTTAATCCATACAAAATGTTGCCGCTGAAAAATGATGTGTTACTTTCCGTGTACTACAACTACTTTCCCAGGAAACACTGTTGACACCATCCACTCTGCCGGAAACAGATTAAATAAACATTATGTTATCCCACTTGTCCATCAACTTTCACTAAGACATCTTACATTATTGTTTTATTATGATATTTTTATGGCCCTGACTTTCTCTGAAGTGATCTGAATAGAATTTACCCTTCCAGAAATCAAAACTAGAAACTACAATGTGACGCTTACAAGGTAGTAAATTAGAAACAGACAAGTGCATGACAAGCAAAAAATGACAGTGAACAAGAGCCTCGGCACAGTGATGGAAAGAGTTTAGGATAAGCTGCATCTGTGTCAGGCCATTTCCTCTTTTCATCTTGTCCCCTCTCCTTTTCTTTTGGCAGGCCCATGTCACCATGACAACCCCAAAACAAATGCGGCACAGATAAACACGTCATTGTCTTGTCATAGAAAAGTTATGACACAAATAAATAATCTATCTTTAACAATCTGTTTGGCATCATGTTCAGTTCCACTGGAACCACAAGAAATCATATTATTGTGGCTGTCGCATGAGGAGTAATGGAATCCATGTTGGAGCAGGGACACGATAAATTACAAAAGAAGTTGAACATGTCAGACACGATCACAAAGAAAATGTGGTTCATTTCAAATACAGCAGATTAGAATTATCTCCATACTTGTTTAAAAAGCTCATAAGACATCCGCAGTGTGTGTGTGTGTGTGTGTGTGTGTGTGTGTGTGTGTGTGTGTGTGTGTGTGTGTGTGTGTGTGTGTGTGTGTGTGTGTGTGTGTGTGTGTGTGTGTGTGTGTGTGTGTGTGTGCGTGTGCACACGCTGTTGGGTCAGTGCAGAGTCTATTGGGTATTTCCAGGAAATGGTAGCCACACTAAGTTAATTATCTCTCTTCCTCAACCAAATCAGTGAGAGTGAAACATGTAGAACAGGACACCGTTTCCTGGGAATTTACATGCACACACGCGTGCACACATACACACGCACACAAACATACTTGCTGCTATCTTGACTCAAACATACCAAGTGTGACCTTAGTGCCAAACAGAGGAAATCCTTTTGCAACCCACACCTACCAGCGATATCCCGGTGTGTGTGTGTGTGTGTGTGTGTGTGTGTGTGTGTGTGTGTGTGTGTGTGTGTGTGTGTGTGTGTGTGTGTGTGTGTGTGTGTGTGTGTGTGTGTGTGTGTGTGTGTGTGTGTGCGTGCGCATCACAGGGTGTTTGTATGTTAGAACTTCTGTGTGAGTGTTTGGTCTGCTGATGTTATCTGTCTCTCTCCCCGACAGAAAGGAAGGAAATTAACAGTCAGTCACACTGACATTGACACAGTTAGGATACAATGCCTTATGTCATATTTAGAGCATTACGCTGTTCATACTGTTGATACATGATCTGTTAAAATAAAAAAAAAACTGCTATTCAAAACTAGATTTAACTACAGAAATTCTTAAATAGTATTGAAATAGTTTGTGGATGGTGAAATATGCAAGTTTCTTGCAACTCAACACAAAAAGTAAAAAAGTAAATGTTATCTCAAGCATTTTTTATAAAATGTTTCCTACGGAAGTAATTCTATCAACAGAATACATTTTCTGGCTGATAAGCTTATTGATGTTTTCATGCTCCTGCTGAGTTACATTTTAAAGTTGCATAACCGAGACAAAACAAATTGGACATAGACTAAAATAAAAACATTTGGTTTTCTGCTTGCTGTGGTGACATGACGTGTCAACAAACTGTCTTTGTGATTTCTGGTTATGTAGTTAGAAGGAGTTATGTAAAAAAAAAAAAAAAAAAAAAAAAAAAAAATTGAGAGAAAAATATGTTGAAACCATAGCAAAACATTTTATTCATTATGTTGAAAGATTTTGAAATAGTTCATTAGGCACACAAATTCCACTTAAATCGTGTCGGGGGTTTCGCTGTATTACACCTGATCCACATGTTGTTCTGTTTCTTTCCGTCTCGTTTTCCTTACTCTCTGCATCTTGCTTCCATCTCCATCTATTTTCTCCTTCCCACTTTTGTATTTTTCCATGTCCTCATCTATTTACCCAGTTTTCTTTCACTGACCCGTTTACTCTGTGTTTAGTCATAATCATGCACATTTGAACAAAAAAACGACTCCATCTCTTATCTTTAGTTAAAGACATTAAAGACAGTTAACATAATGTTGCACAGATATGTCTGTAATTTTATGTTTGTTTTCCAAGATTGTCTATTTTTTGCGCACATGAGTCTACCTCTATTTATTTGCCTGCTTATGAGTTCAAATGTTGATGCTCCTGTTCTAGACAGGCTAAAGGTATGAAGCCACTGAGATTACGTGTGGCGCCATCGGCCAAAGACACTAATCAAATATACGGTCGTTGTGTCAAGTCTCAATGGTCTGATGGAGAAAAAGAAACATGTGTGTGTGGGGGGAGGGGGGAGGGAGAGGGGGGGGGGCAGGAGAAGAACAGAGCTGGGCAGCCTTGTTTGACCAGTTAGAAAAAATGTGGGAGGATGGAGAGAGAGAGACAGAGAGAGAGTGGGGGAGGCAAGACTATGAAAAACACACACAAAAGGCATGCATAAATCACCCCATCTAAATGTTAATTGGTGCCAAATGGCACGTTTGAATAGGTTAAGTGGACCCTCTGAATTAGAATACCTTACGTAGGTGGTTCAATAAAAGCCCATTTCTAAACCCATAACTCTCCAAAAATCATTTGTGTCAAACAGCGGAGCCCTTGATTGCTCACCCTGAGACGGACTGCGCAGTTTTCAGGGACGAGTGAAGTATCGGATCATTTAATTCAATGAGAAGCTGAACTCTGTTTTCTTAAAGGGACGGTTCACCAAACAAAGCAGGCGAGTAGTGCAGCGTTAGTTGCAGAAAGCCGCCCACCACGATGCTAAGCACCACCAAGGGGGAAGTTGTGGAGCTTAAGTGGGCCAGTTGCAAGCATTTCGCCATTTTGCCCGGTGGAAAATTAATTTCCTCGTAATGCAGATGTACGTCTCTTTTTTTTTAAACAGCACATATCCTCTGGGGCCGATTAAACACTCAGTGTCACTTACAGAGAGGTTGGAAGGGTTAAGTGGACCAACTGAGCGGTGAGACAGACAGAGGTAAATTGCTACAATGACAAACTACCGCGCTGCTTCTTCATGTCCCACTGCGCCGTGTGACATGGTGGCGTGTGTGTACGCCTGCTCACATGTAGGTAAAACACACACACACACACACACACACACACACACACACATACACACTTTAAAAAATGCTGCTTTGAGGGCGAGGAGGCCAAGGCAGCCAGCCTCCGTCTGAGGGGACCTGAGTGACATCATGAGGTAGACTTGATTTATATGGAGAGGAGAGGAGAGGAGAGGAGAGGAGAGGAGAGGAGAGGAGAGGAGAGGAGAGGAGAGGAGAGGAGAGGAGAGGAGAGGAGAGGAACATAGACAAAGAATAATGGCAGAAGAGAGGATGAAAGGAGAGGAGAGAGGAAGTCAGAAGGTAATAGTGTATGTTCATAGAAAATGAATGAATGACCTCCAGCTTGCTCATGTCCTACAGCGCACACACACACACACATACACACATGCTGTCCTGCAGCTGAGTGTATGATTAACTGTAAGGACATGTGATCCATTTACATCCTAACCAGGTGCATTGTACTGGATTATCAACTGAGGTCACCCCTCCTCCTGTATTCTCACTTCACTGAATGTGACTGAGCTTGTGTGTGTGTTTATTTAAGATTGTAAAGTATTGTATCTGTATATGTGAGTGGATCGGAGGTAAACAGTAGAAGACAGAGAGCGAGTAATATTGCAGCTAAAAGAACTCATGTTGGTGGTTGATTTGTTCACAAACTGTATTTCACATTGAAGAATTCATACACTGCATTTACGCTTTAAAAAGCACCAAATCCTCAAACCAAACTTACACTATTATACTTGGAACAGTCAGATTGTTATTCAATTCTTTTTAGAACAATTTAGATGTGATTTACTTGCTCAACTTGCTCGTGGTTGTCAAGGGATGGCACCTGTCCCACCACATACTGGGCACAACGTCACCAGTGGTATGCATGTCATTCAATTAACTTCAAATCTGTCCTTTTGATTTGTTACAGCGATCAAAATCTGCAGATATTGCCAATTGTGTCTAAATGCATCACTTAACCAAGCGACAGGAATTGCTACTGAGAAGTCACAGTAATTATTTTTGTAACTTCATTTGAGCTGAAGACGGCAGCAACGTTTCCTTAAAAACATTAGTCCCCATAAATTTGGTCCAGGCGACTACTTCGCCACTCCTCATTTAACGTCTGAGACTTGGACTGAAATGAGCTTTTGGCTGTTTTTGGGATGCAACACTGACTTAAATTTAAGACCTGAAATTTGGTCAGCTTCCAATATCAGAGGACCTTTTATTGTCTTTATAATAATTACACTTTCCTGCTGTGGTTGCAGCATGATTTAAAAGTAATTGGTGAAAGGTTTCCTTCCATATTGCCAGTGAAGTTGGCCATTCTTTTTGCAATAACTTAAATTTAGACAAAACTGGAAAAATACTTATTGTGGATTGTATAAATCCTCATATAGTCACTTTTGTAAACGTTTATTATTCTTAAGTCATACTTTTACAAGTTTGGCAGCCGTGGCATAACGAGCCAGTAACGCCACAATCAAAGCATAAATGCAGCTGGAGTGTTCCTGTAAATTCATAAACTCTTCTGCACTGACATAATTTTATGTTTGAAGAGTGAGTGTGTGTGTGTGTGTGTGTGTGTGTGTGTGTGTGTGTGTGTGTGTGTGTGTGTGTGTGTGTGTGTGTGTGTGTGTGTGTGTGTGTGTGTGTGTGTGTGTGTGTGTACATGCACAGATATGTGGCTACTCATGCTGAGCCGTGTGGGCCTCGGCACACACTCACAAACTCACACACAAACACACACTCTCACACACACACACACACACACACACACACACACACACACACACACACACACACACACACACACACACACACACACACACACACACACACACACACACATGCAGACACAGCTACAGTAACTAACTCATTAAAACGGCTCATTTCACCCCAACCTCAGCCAACACACACACTGCTCTCTGATCCAAAGGCTACAGAGACACACACACACACACACGCACACACACACACACACACACACACACACACACACACACACACACACACACACACACACACACACACACACACACACACACACACACACACACACACACACACACACACACACACATGGACCGCAGGCGTCACCACAATTGTACAAACACCAACAGGCACATGCACTCATCCATATTCAACTGCAGTAACAGAGTCTCTTAATTTAATTTGGTTTGTCTCTGTCTTGTCTATTCTCATCTCTTCCTTTTTTTGAGGTGACAGAGAACACATCAAAAGAATAAACAGGAAATATATACAGTAATCTAGACTGGAATGATGGCTGGATGGTGAAATTGTGGAAAAACTGCGAATAAATCTCAGCAGAAGTCGACTCTCACTTGGTATCAAATTGCACATGATCTTTGAAAGTATAAGTACATCTGAAACATGTGGAGGTGTTTATGGAGTTCATTACTTTTTGTAAATTTGGAATGTATAAAGTTCCCATCCATCCATCCATTATCTATACCCGCTTTATCCTGAACAGGGTCATGGGGGGAGGGGGTTGGAGCCTATCACAGCTCACTTTGGGTGAAGGCGGGGTTCACCCTGTACAGGTCGCCAGTCCATCACAGGGCCAACACATAAGAGACAGCACAACTAAGGGCAATTTGTAGAACCACCGATTAACCTCAGTTCCTGAGGAAGGACGCACATTGGATTTGGCACGTATCGTGTGAAAGATCATCTAATCTCAGTGAAAACACAGAACTAAATTTAACGAGCCTGAGATGTTTTAACTTTAAAATTTATTTGTTTGTTTACAAAATGGTAAATCCTTCAAAGTTTCTATTTCACTCATGCGTAAAGGTCCGTAAAACCTCTCTAGCCAGGAGCTAAAAGTATTTACTAATGGAGCAAAAGCCTGTGATATCTTTGATACTTAACAGTGATTGCTGTTGGGATTTTTACATTGCACCATCAATAAAGTTCTAACTCAAACCTAATGTTATCCTCGCAATCTGTTGTTCCTGCCACCCAAAAGAAAAAGAAAAAAAAACTAAGTTGCTTGTTTGTCTTACGTGCCAAAGTAGTTTTTGAATTTTGCAGCATTCTTGAACTGCCTGAACTGAACTGGAGCTGCGCTCCATCAATCATCAACAGATAGTGGGAACAGAGGTCTGCTGGCAGAGTAGAGAGCAAGACTAAAGACTGAGGCAAAACAGAAGACAAGAAAAAGAGGAAGCACATGTTGGGGAGAGTGAAAGATGAAAAAAAAAAAAAAAAGGCAAAAATCAGGGACACAAAGACAGATTCTTTCATCACAGCTGACAAAAGGAGAGGTAATTTTCAGTCTTTCTCTCCCCTACTGTTTTCACTCAAACCACAGAAGAGCTCGCTGGTGTCAAACTGAGCCAACTGAGCTTCACTAAAGCCTGCACCCAGTACAGCCGGTTCCACAAGAGAAACCCTGATGTTCCCTGTCCTATACAGTTCTCAGCTGTATGATCTATTTTCTCTCTGGAACATATTTCACAGGGTCATAATTTAATAATGTGTTGGGAATGTTAATTTATAAAGTTACTGAACTCACAAAGACTCAGTTTGGGCTGAAAATAGCACACTTTTTCTTGAGTAATTTAATAGAACATTGAAAGGAAGCACTCTACGATGTTATGTACTGTGATTTATTGTAGTACAGTGCATTTATTACTTTAATTGTCACGATCTTTATAATTCTATAGTTTGAATTCGTGGTTCCTATTTGGTTGTGTGCAAGCCTTTATTGTAATGTACTTGCTGCACTATTATGAAGTGTTGAATTTAACTGAAAACAAAACAAGCAGAAAGCGGTATATACAGACCTTAGGTTTGTAGATAATATAAAACAAATCATGGAGATGGAATTTTTTTATATTTTTTTTTATCAGTAACAACTTAAGAGAACCTCTTACATGACATTATACAGAGAAATGTGACATGTTCAAATAAAAAATCTGGAGCGTTGTAGTACTACTCCTTCATTAAATACACTTTGATACTGAAGTCCAATAATAATACTCTAATACTGTCCTTGGAAAATGTGAAGATTAAACCCCTGCATGTTTATTGTACTTGGCCAATAAAGTAATTCAACCTCTGAAAATATTGTTTTTACTCCATTAGTTCATACAACTCAGACTGATTGAAGGAGGGAGACGCTAACGCTCGCTCTCTGTCAGTCAACCTTATTTCCTCAGCAAAAAAAAAACCCAACAAAAAACAACCATCCTTGCCATTTTTTTCTCCCGAAAAACCCCAAAACCATGAAATCTCCCCCTCCTTGATCCAATCTTTCCTTCAGGACCCAGAAAAACATCCACCACCTCCCAGCCTCCCAGAAATCTGGTTCCAGTTTGGTGCAGCGCTGAGTTTGAGGGTGGGGGTGACTCGGAGGCAGCTGACGCTTATAAATAAATAACGAGAAAGAATGCAACATATCCACAATCTCTCCACATCTTTATGATTTTTTAATGTGGCTTCTTCCCCCTTTCTTAAGAACTTTTTTTTATTCCGTGTTTTCCCCTGCCGTTCCTTCAATTTCGTCATTCTACTCCTCCGTTTTACTGGAACATGGATAGATACGGTTGTTGTTTGTATTTTTTAGAACAGAGCCGGCTCGTAATATGGGTGTTTAGAGTCAGAGATTAATGAAGCTGGGAGTGCGTGGATTGCCGAGTTAAAACCAACGTGCCAAGTCTGCAGGCCATCTGTTTATTCTCTTTATTTCATCTTCTTTTCCTAAATGTTTGTGTATTCTCTGATCTCTGTGGCCCCTTTGTCTCTCGAGCTCTTTTTTTTCTTGTTTTCCCTCTCTCTTTCCCTCCCTTCATATACACCTGATTTACACACGCTACATCCTCTCTCTGCTGTATTAATGCCAAGGGAATGTGTTTTTTTTATTTATTTATTTTTTTATCGTAAAAGCGGAACTTGAATTGAACAGAAAAGGATATTCAAATTTGTGTTGAGCATTTTTTTTTTTTTTTTTTAAGAAAAGAAATTCATGAAAAGGCAATAGTAAGCTAATCTTGTGGATGAGAGCCTTTCACATAAGTAATCTACAGAACTCCAAGCAGTGGCTGAACTTTGGTTACCATGTGTTGCATTGGACCTGACACCTTTATGGGACCCATATGGCTACAGAGACATACCACAGCAGAGGCGTTGCGGTGCAGAAACCACGTCCAGCAGCATCAACATAACCACTAATCACCTCAAGCCTCAGACTCTTAGGGCTCCATCTCACATCCGGTGCAAAGCGCCGCCAAGCGCAACGCAAGTCTCTTCGCTAGTTTCAGACTGACGAAATGTACTCGCGCCCATCTGAGAGCCCATGGGCGTGTTGGCCTTAAAATGAGGTGCGGTCAGCAGGGTTGTTGGCTCGTCCCTAAATTGACCAACGGAAACGTGGTTTGGAGTCTATGGCGCAGTATTTTTCTGTTATTTTAAGGGTGTGCCTCCACAGGTGGGTGTGCAACATGCGTAAGCTCTGCTTGCTACACACAGAAAGTCATGCAGCAGAATGGAAATTAAAAAATGGAAATATCAAAGATTACAACATGAAAGAATATTACATCAATCTGCACGCGAACAATTCTCTTTCAGCGCACCTGACTCTTAAGGTAAGGTAAGATGACAAGATTGGTTTATTTACGCCCAAAACCCATCTATGATTTATTAGGGCACCAAGTACCAACCCTTTCAACCATGTGCCTTACATTGCGGTCAGATTATTTAATGTAAAACTAGCCAAAAGGTATTTAGATACACCCTAAATGCACTTGTGCAATTCGCTTTAAACTGTGAATAGAGCCTCAATCAAATACAGATCCATTTGAAATTTTATAATCCAATAATATAAAAGCATTACAATATATTGGATCAGAAATACATCAATTCTAGACACTGTAATACTGTAAACTGTCGTGTTTTTGCCTCAATATATGAAAATATTATTTATTTTGTCTAATGCAGCTTTGAGTCAAACCCACAGAAAAACACTTAGCATAATTGGACATTGTGAAAAGCATACTGGGCTGTACCTTCTCAGATGTCTGAGTCTTTTAGGAGCTCATCCAAGCAGCAGCTGACTTAAAAAAAATGTTCGGATATACTGAATCTCTCTGTTGCTACAACATATTTAGGCACTAAGAAGAAGAACATTAAGTCAGGTTGAGTGCTCTAATGTGTGTAGCAGGCTACATCTATTGCATGACTCAGAACACACCACCACTGGCTGGCAGGAGGGAGCCACAACATACTGAAGCAGAACTATTCTGAGTGGCCTTCTGATGCAGATTTAACACTTTATTGCACCTTTATTTATTTCAGCTGTCTGCTACTGATTGTTTCCCTCCCGCACCGCCTACATATGGCTTCCAGCGCGCGCCGGGCCAACATGAACGACACCTGTGAGACATACGGTACATGGCGGTAGTGAAGGTCAGGTTACCATGTGTTGTACGTTGGTCCTGACACCTCAACGGGTCCCACGCTGGGCTTGTATAGAGTCGCATAGATTGGAGCTGAAGTACAGTAGTTTTCACAGCTATAGCCGGGGCTCCCCCATATGGAAGTCATATGGAGTGAGAGGCACTGCGAAGAACAATAGGGAGTAGTTAAAATGGCAGGAGTGTGTGCGTCGGAGGTGCGGGGGGTTGGGAGGGCTGTGCATATGTGTGTGTGTGTGCATGTTAAGACGGAGTGCACGCATATCAGTTTGTACGTGTGAGAATGCCAGTTTCGGTCTCGGTGTGTGTCTGGATGACAGGATGAAGCTGCTAGTCTTTCATCTGGGAGAGAATTTGAGGGGCAATGTGGTTAACAATTCAGGCAAGGAGATGACAAGACCCCATCCTTTTCTTTTTTACCCTTAACCGCCCCCACCAACCTCCAAAAATGTTCCTCTTCTCCCTTCTTTGTGTCCATCTATCTTACTTTTCTTTTCATCTTGTCCTCTCTTCTTCCACTAACACTCACTTTTTCATCCTCTCACATACCAAGTCTCTACATCACTGCTTTTTCCTTCATGTGATCTACAGATAAGCAGTGATGTGTGTGTGTGTGTGTGTGTGTGTGTGTGTGTGTGTGTGTGTGTGTGTGTGTGTGTGTGTGTGTGTGTGTGTGTGTGTGTGTGTGTGTGTGTGTGTGTGTGTGTGTGTGTGTGTGTGTGTACATCTGGGGGGGTACCCACTCTGTCCGTGGTCTCTAAATAGTAGCCAGCTAGTGGCTCCAAGATGTACTCGACTGATGAATTTCATCTCAGTGCCATGAATTCTCCTGACACACTCCTGATCTCATCAGCACTGCCATGCGTGTGTGTGTGCATGTGTGTGTGTGTGTGTGTGTGTGTGTGTGTGTGTGTGTGTGTGTGTGTGTGTGTGTGTGTGTGTGTGTGTGTGTGTGTGTGTGTGTGTGTGTGTGTGTGTGTGTGTGTGTGTGTGTGTGTGTGTGCACGTATGTGAGTGTATGAGAGGAAGCCAGAGTGCTGTTGTGTTGTTTGTGGTTGAGCTCTGATAATGACTGTGGATGGTAGTTTGCCCAGATGGCACTTACTGTCTGTCACTATCATTCTCTCTCTCTCTCTCTCTTTAACACACACACACACACACGCACGCACGCACGCACGCACGCACGCACGCAGATTTCCCTTTTGTCAATCGTACGACAGGTACGGGAGGTGAACGACCAAACAATCTGGAGTATTTTTCCAGGTCCGACGAGGGAGTTAAAAAATGGGGTTGTGTTGGAGGCTGTGGGGTCCAAAAAACCTTTTATGTCCCACTCCATTAACCCCTTGACCCTCTAAATTACCACGAGTATAAACAGGTGGTAAGGATGAAAAGCTGTTTTTTTTTTTTTTTCATCTTTGAGATGCCAAAATTGCTCCAAACAATTTTGGCTTCTGAAAATAAGTCTAACAGCATAGCTCTGTATCAGAAAACACATTCTGAAGGTGGGCGATTTATAGCAAACAAAGCTCACCTCGTCAAATGCACGTCGCGGGTTAACTACCGCCCTCATTTACCAGTCGATCGGGAAATATATCATCGAAGCTCTTTTACCTATAACTGTTCAAAATGGCAACATCGTCAGCATAGAATGGTGTAACGTAGTGCGTTGGTGTAGTGGTCACGTGTTGAAGACAAATGATGCAAAAAGATCCTTTACATTGTCTGCATGTTTATCTTACAATCAGTTAGAAGTCAGGTTTCGTTAACTTTTCCACAAACAACGGTTCTGGATGACATATTATGTTATTTTAAATATATGTACTTGCTGCAAAAATCCATAAGGAGCGACTTTTACAAAAGCAGTTACTCTACTGGCACTCAAACCAACACCTTTGTACCCTTTTCACCGAAATATAATAAACAAGTCCAATTCTTGGAACAATAAAGCATTATGTGTATCAAATGTCTAATCAAGGAGCAATGACAGTCTTTCATTTCTGTTTGAAGTCAGTGGATCTCAGATGCAGATGTTTACAGATTAGATCCCAAATGTGTTGAGTAATCTTTTTTTTTTTTTTTATGTTGCTGTTTTCCTTTTCATGGCTGTGTAATTGTAAAAAATAACCACAGTTTAAGCTTAATGTGACTTTAACAAGGTTTAAAATGTAGTTAAAAAGAACTGTTCCCTCATCTGTCTTTCTGCTTGTCTACTTTCGGCTGTCTCAGTCATGCTCTTCTGTGTTCATGCAGTTTCTTTTATATCTTGATGCATTTATGATAACTGAACACAGAAAAACAGACATGTGTCTCAAACATTCAGTCTTTCTTTTGATAAAACTCGAACATGTCTCATGTCTGTCCAGCACTATCAAGTCTTCCCATTCCTCCACAGGTTTTCCTCGAAATGTTTTGCTTTTGACAGCTCGGCATAACAAACACATTAACGAACTGTAGCCACATGTTGTTAGTATCAGACAAAAACCACACATCACCAGTTTCAGAATTACATTCTTGTAATAGTTTCATTTCAACAGTGTGTAGAAAATATATAATGGGATAAACCCAAACCGCTGAAAATGTGAACCACTGAAACTGCAACGAGAATAGAACAAAACTACACAGATGAAAACATTTACCATATTTCTGCATTTCTGTGGAGATGCAAGAAAATTGTTGTGTATTTTCAAAGAACATAATCAAATTTTAAATGATGACAATTCAACTTCAAACTTCTTGGTTTCTGATTAAACGAAAGAGACAAAATCTCCCTCGTGTGTTATTGTCATCCCAACACAGAAGCACACAATTTACTAATAGTGTCATCATTTAAAGTATGACTATTTAAGCCCAATAGTTGAAATTAAAAGTGTGAAAAATCTTCAGTGCTAAAACAATGAAAATAAACTTCTACAGAAAACTTCTGTCACCCTCCAATAGTGTCAGTATTTTGTAATATTCAATGTTTTTCCTGCCTTGGATCCACAGGTATAAGGTGAAGTAGGAAAACGTTTCTTATCTGCATTATTGTGCCATAAAGCAAGTCACATGAGAATAGATTCCTTTAAACACGATTCAGTGTGAAAACAGTCTCTCATCCTTTTTCTTCCTACTTTGATTGTTCAAGAGCAAAACTCAGAAACTGGAGAGCAGCTGATGGTGGTGACGAGAAGTATTTGGAAGCCATCGCTGCTCACTGGAGCGCAGAGTGTGTCTGTTTTGTGTTGAGCGTCGCAGTGCTGCTATGGATACATATTTGAAGAGGGAAATCTATGACACACATATGGTCATCTCATCTCTCCTTGCCAAATTCTGAAAAACTGAAATGTCTATCAGTCAGCAGGTGTCCCTCCCTGCGCGTGTGCGCGTGCGCACACACACAGACGCACGCACACACGCACACACACACACACACACACACACACACACACACACACACACACACACACACACACACACACACACACACACACACACACACACACACACACACACACTGATGCAGGGCTCATGGACGAGCAAAACACACAAACACACACAATCCACCGACACCGCGTGATTTCCCACTGTCTAGTCTCAGCGACCCATCCATCTTCCTCAACTGTCAGTCTCCTGTCAAAAACCTTTCGAAAACACTCTGTCGCACGCACGCACGTGCACACGCACACGCACACACACACACACACACACACATACTGGTAAAAAAAAAAAAAAATTTGCAATGCATGTTCAGATATACTCTCATGCATAAAAATATAGACTGAGGAACCTCCAATCACACACATACAAAAACTCCACCTCAGCTGTCAATCCTTTGAGTATTTGTGTGTGTGTGTGTGTGTGTGTGTGTGTGTGTGTGTGTGTGTGTGTGTGTGTGTGTGTGTGTGTGTGTGTGTGTGTGTGTGTGTGTGTGTGTGTGTGTGTGTGTGTGTGTGTGTGTGTGTGTGTGTGTGACTGAGGTCGTGCCAAACTCTGTAGGGAGAGGCCAACTCCAGAGTTGGGTACGGTTAATAAACACTGCATGGTACACGGGCATCATACGGGCACACCAAGAGTGACTGGTCAGCCGTTTTCCATCCCTCAATCTCTCTTCAACATGTCTGTCTTTGTCTCCCTCTCATTTCCCCGACCAGGTGTTGAAAAGGAACATAAAATATTTCTATTCCACTGTGCCACTGCTTTCCAGCTGAGACTGCTGTGTGTGTGTGTGTGTGTGTGTGTGTGTGTGTGTGTGTGTGTGTGTGTGTGTGTGTGTGTGTGTGTGTGTGTGTGTGTGTGTGTGTGTGTGTGTGTGTGTGTGTGTGTGTGTGTGTGTGTGTGTGTGTGTGTGTGTGTGTGTGTACATGGTGTTTATGACCCAGAGCCCTTCAGAGGTTTTGATCTTTCCGTGTGTTTCTCCGTGTTTGCGACCACCTACAGTACGGCGGCTACGTGATGCTGCCTCTCTCTTGCAACCTCAGCGCACAGTTATCCCAAATGCAGCCCTGCATCAATCATCCGACCGAGCCAGGGCAAATACTGAAAGTGGCAGTCCTCAGCATCTCAAACTGGTGTTTTTGCAACACATTTCCCAGAGAACATTTGTCAGTCAAACAGTGACATCTTTTTTCTTTGATATTGTGTTAACAAGGT